>NW_027468848.1:26316581-26566581 GCF_046254945.1 Alosa pseudoharengus | reverse complement strand
AGGACTTTAAAGGTTTGGCTGAGTGGGCGGCCGAAGCTGATTGATTTAGTGGTCAGCCTGGACCGCACAGAATTACTCATGAGCTCTTTTTTCCCTCACGTCCAAGAAACAGCCTTGTGTGAGCAGAGCACGGAATGTTGAGCATGCACACGCCCAACTACACCCAACCACCCACAAACACACACCCAAACACACACACACACACGTACACGTACACACACACCCGACAACTCTTCTGTGTGTACCTGGCGTTTCTTCAGCTCCTGCTGTTTCCAGGAGGCCAGTGTGAGGGAAGGGAGTGCAGACCCATCACTGCCCTGTCTGCAGCTTCACACATGAATTCATCGGGCCACGACAGGCTTTTCCTGCAGGCTAGCGCCAGGCTTTATTTTCAGAGCTACGCTTCGGCTACATCTGAAGCAGTTTGTATGCTGCTGATGGGATAATATTATTCAAGGCTAACACTGTTTTCCTAAAATGCAGCCACACACACAGTGAGCTTGAAAAAGGGCTGCAGCCGCGTGAAGATTTAATTGCCACTGGTCCAATATGGTAAGTAGTGGCACAAAAGCCAGAGCGCAAACATGGGAGGCCTGTGCAGTTGAATTCAAATGAGCCTGATGAATGCTCTTCATTAGGCTTCTTAGCGGTGCATTCAGCTAGTGATAGCGCCGCAGGATCTCAGCATCGAGTGTGCTCCTCATTATCCAGATTGGGCTTTAAAAGCTCTCTCATAACTCATCAACTATGCGCATATCCAAAACGAAAACATTCACGCTTCCAGCAGCGCTAATAGATAGATGTCTTATTGAATCAAAGAGGGAGTGAAGAGGTTTTGTCTAAAACCGGGGCCTCTCAGTAATATGTTTATGGTATCTGGCTGGAAAAAGCTGTTGTGATATTTACAACTTTTTCTAAAAACCACAAAATAAAAAAAGGTGATTAGACTGAGCAGCCAGTGGAAACAACAGGCGTTATCCCCCCTTTTTGTGTACCATGAAAAATACATATATTTCCTCTGAATTAAACAAGGACGGATGTTATCAGCAGGGGAAAAGAAACACAACATCTGTCACCACGCAATACACACTTACACCATATGACGTTTTTCTCAAAACGAGAACAGACATCAAGATGATAACCTCATTTTGATTTTGTGTCTAGTCTACAGCAACCGTCCACCCTTCCTTATTAGATCAGCCACACACACTCTACAGAAGAGCCTCCCTGGTCATCTTTGGAGCGGCCCACCATCGGAGGGAGTCGGTGAGCCCTGGAGACGGAGGTGTCAACAGTCAAAAAAAAGCTATTGTTAGACCACATGAGCTCAGGCCGAGCAGTAAGCGTGGAGGCACGCGCCTCCTGACAGATGGGTTAAATGGCTCAGTGCCCTAAGAGGCGTAATGTGTTAAACCGCTTCCTACCATCTTGGTGGAGGTGGAAGGCTTCTTTAAATGGCTCCGGGTGCATGGTCAGAAGCGACAGTGACCGTGGTGATTTGTTACGAGGAGACGATGAGACGGCCCCCGACGCGAGGATGCGTGCGTGTGTCTAAAGCAGCACTCTCTGCCCACAATGAAAGTGATCTGTGCTCGTCTTGTTTTAAGATGCTTTCGAGTACCTGGTGATGCATTATGTGTCTGACAGCATGATGCCATTGTCCTTCTCGCCGTTCAGATGACTCGCACTTAATACTCTGCCTAGCTCATCCATGCACACAACACTTGGTGTAGTCAGTAGCAATCCCCAAATAGAGGTCCTTTCATATTCACATTCATTCAGTTGTATTCAGCTCATAACACTCACAACTGCATGAGCAACCATAAGTTACGTGCACAACATACAGTAGCCAGAAAAAGACATGCTAACACAAAAGCAACACAAGCATAGTGTTTGGTGCAAGCGCAGAACCCGTGAGACACCATAATAGTGGTACTTTAGCAGCAGTGGTGATTTCACAGACGTGACGAGCTTGCTTTGAGGACGACACCTGAGAACATGAGACAAGACCAGGTTGCCACAGCCACTCCACTTCTGTCGCTGAACGTCATTGTATAAAGCTAAGCTGCAGATGACGAATAGTCCTCTTCTCACCAAGACCAACATCAATCAGAGCTACGGATAATCAGTTTAGAGAGTAACAGACACCCTCCCCCCCCCTTTACAGACAACACATTAGCTTTCTCTCAATTCTATATTTCTCTCTCTACACACACACACACACACACACACAAAAGAGCACACACACAAAAGAGCACACACACAAAAGAGCGCACACACAAAAGAGCACACACAAACTCACATGCACAATTCATACACACACAAACCCAGCTCAGCACAGTCCAGTTGAACACAGTTGCACTCGACCCCCCTTTTGATGAACTGAAAACTGAAGTGTTTGTGTGTGTGTGTGTGTGTGTGTGTGTGTGTGTGTGTGTCTGTGTGTGTGTGTGTCCGGCACTTACATTCCTGTTTGAAGGTGAAGTACTCTGTGAGGTGCCGGCACTCGTGGTTACCCCTGAGCATGAAGAGGGTTGTGGGGTGGGTGATTTTGAGCGACCAGAGGTATAGCACACACTGCAGGCGAGACGGGGGGAGGGAGACAGGGAGACAGAGAGAATGAATGTCAGATGGCACAAAGGTAGAGACCATATGAGAGTTCTAATAAGGCTAGAGCTGCAGCAATTAATTGTTTAGTCAATTAATCAATTAGTCATTGTTCAGATGAGAAAAAATAGGGATGCACTGATATATCGGTCTAACATTGGTATCAGTCGATATCAGCCCTGGCTATGCGCAAATTTATACATTTTTACATTTACCCATGGCAGTGGCTGATGTTTATCTGTTAAGTTGCATCAATTCTGTAGCAAGTAAATGTTGTGTTATGTGCAGACCAGGACATTAAAAGATGGTGCTATGAGGGCCTTAAAAACTTGGGGCCTATAATTAACAACAAAAACTAAGTAAACAAACAAATAAAAAAGTATCAATATTCAGTTATTGTCTAGTTATTTTATACAAATTTTATCGGTGCTTTCTTAAAAAAATCGAATCACTTTGAGAAGATAACTGACGGACTAATCAACAATGAAAATGGTTGTTAGCTGCAGCCCTAGTTCTGATGAGATGGGAAACTATTTGTGTTTTAATCTGTGAATCATGAAGATTCGTCGACAGTGTATCAGACTCAAATGTACAATGTTTGAAAAGAAGGATGAAATCATAAAATAATATATATATTTCGATCCAGGTCCAGTTTGCCATGCACTCCATGTCATATATTTTTTATAAGACATTCTGAAAAGGCAAGTAATTTCCCAGGAATTAATAAAAGCAGACACATCTCTACAAGTGGCACTGTACAGACTGACGACATGGTAAAAGAGCATTTCAAGCCTATTTTAGTACCGTGCAGAAAACATCCGAGGAGAACAAGGAGGAGGAAGAGACACAAATGGGCAATATGGAGCACTGTAAAGAGAGTCTTTAGCTGCTCTCCTCCATCTCTCTCCTTTTCATCAACATGCTGGAGGCCAGGTACTTTAGGCATTTACTGCTGAGAAGCTTGGCGCCAAGGTAACCAAGGACGGCAGATGAGCTTTTCAAAATGCCATACAAAAAAGGAATAGGAGAGGAAGATGAAGAAGGGGGGAAGAGGAGGGAGTGACTGAGATGGATAGAGGAGAGGGATATGTTCAGACAGCTTCAAGCCTATGCCGGGAGAATAATGAGTCGAAAATTGCAGGTAATGGGAGCGGTGGCGGCAGGCGACATAAAGCATACCGATCGAAGGCTGACGAAGCTGAAAAAAAGGATGGAGGGAGTGAAGAAAGGCACCAGGAGAATACAGTGGAGGTGGAGAAAGGACAGGGTGTTTAAGGAGGACAGTTGTGGGGGAGAAGAAGAAGAGCAGCAGCAGCAGCAGCTCTTCTCTCTCTTCCTCTTTCTAGTTGGGTGAAACCTTGAGCGTGGGTGGCACAACAAAGGCCAGGCCAGACTTCGGTGCCAGACGAGAGGAGATGCAGCCTACGGCAGCACAGCGCAGAGCAACAAGGACCAAAGGACAGGGATGGGGGGAGGAGAGAGGAGGCGAGGAGAGGGGATGCTCTCATGGATCAAAGGCCAGAGGAGGCCGTCATGCGGGACAAATCCTCACATGTGTCAAGGAACTCGTGCCTAGCTCTGCCTCGTGCCACCAACATGGTCTACGAAGAGAGACCACATTACGATCCATCAAGCAATTAACATTACATGAGGTGGTTGAACACAGCAATCGAACCCAGCACGACAGGCTAACTGCCCTGCCATTAACAGGCCCACAAATTAGGGCGGCTTTTGACAGTGTGTCACTGTAATTGGCATAACGAGAGCAATAACTACTCCCACGTTCTCTCGCTCACTCACACACACACACACACACACACACACACACACACACACACACACACACACACACACATACACACACATCTTCTGGTAATCAATTTTCCCCCTTCTGTAAGGGCAGTGCATCAGCACATTTGAGCACAGTGAATATGTCAACAAAATGCAGGTCTTGCACAATGCAAACGCAAGCAGAATGAAGTGCCTCCTCATGCTTCGGCATGCAGATCAAAACACAAAAACACACACACACACACACACACTGGTGTTACCACTTGATCACCTGAGCGGTGTCCCCCACACCATCCTGCTTCGGCAGCGGATCTGTGGCTTTTATGTGTGACCTTTCACACACATGCACGTCTTCAAATACTGCTCCGATGCCCGGTGAGGCCAGATCGATAGAGCTCCTAACCCCGGCCCCAGGCAAGGCTGGAGGTTGTCGGGGCTGTAAATAACCATACTGTCCCTTTTTTGTGCACAGCCACCCCATCAGAGCAACAGGGTGTCAGCAACGGGGTAGAACTGCAGTGTGTTGAGGAGCTCACCTACAGTCCTACAGTGAGGCTTGGAGGTTGGAAGCAATGACAGGGGAAGAAAGGGAAAGGGGTGGTGAAGGCTGGCATGCAAAGCAGATATAAATGAAGAAAGACCAACAACCAGAAAGAAAGAAGCAATGGGGCCTGTAAAGCAGATGTGGTAAGAATAGAGAGCCGGGGGAGGGGGTGGGGGGGGGGGGGTTGGGGGGGTTTAGGAGGCCCACAGTTCCTCTCCCGCCCTCGAGCGTCTGGAGAGTGTCGTCCCAGCGCCTGAGCTGCCGTCACTGCAACACGTCTTCAGCTGGCCTGTGAAGCCTCTGCTTTCACAGGTGCCCAGACTGTGGTCAGCACCATCCCTGGGTCCACTCAGTGGGCTTCACTCCACTCTACTCACTCCATACCATCTGGTGCCACTGCACCCACTAGACCCATTAACCTCTGGACATCACATCAACTGTACCCTGAAAGTGCAGTGCGAGAAATAAAAAAAAAAGACTGGTAGAGTGATCCAGATCGTTCAGAGAGCCCCTTGAACCACTCACCTCGATACTGAAGTAGCCCCGGTCTACGTAGTCTCCCAGGAAGAGATAGCGTGTGTTGTCGGGCGAGCCGCCCACTTCAAAGAGCTTCATGAGGTCGAAAAACTGTCCGTGGACATCACCGCATACTGGAAACACAAAGAAAAGGCGTGTGAGACACCTGCGAGAAAACACATGTGATGACACAAGATTTCACACACATTTGCCGTTTTCAGCATCTGAAGCTGAAGCTAAAGCTTATTCTGCTATTATCCTGATCTGAGGTCAGGCAGCCAAGCCCTCAAAACGCCCAACTAACCAAGCAGCAGCTGACCCAAACAGATCTGCGACCAGACGAGAGCTGTCTCTGATCCAGTGGCTGACATGCCAATCAACAAATGCTGTAATGCCAGTTCTGGGGCAAGTCAGTTCCACAGTGCGGCTGGGCTAACAGAGCAGCAGCGGCAGGCACATTTCTCGAAAGCCCCCATCAGCCCCGGTGCCCGACGGGCCATGCCATCATTCCAGAGGTGTGACAGCAGCCGCTGACAGCAGCCTGAGTGCCCACAGGAGCAGCCGTCTGTCAGCGCGTGTAAACACAGGTGGCATGGAGCATGGCGCAGAGGCAGGCACTGTGTAAACACCAGCGATGGCGCACGGGCCACTGCCAACAGTCCGCAACGGCAGTTATATGATGGCCTGTAGTGAGCACATACATATGTGGGGAGCTCCAATGTAACAACTGGTCAGTCAGGCTTCAGAAACTGAACACCGTTTGTATTTGCACAAAAATGTTCCAATTCATCCATGACATCCATAATATTGCGAAATCTCTCCTTGAAAGGAATTTTACAAAAACTGCCATTCGACTCTTTCAGCTAGCAGCTTCAGCTGGCAATTTATCCCTGTTAACTGGCAGCTTGATTCATCATTAAATTATAAATTAACTAGCAACATCTAGCTCCTTATTTTCTTAAACCGTAACATGCAGATCAACCTGTTGCTGAAAGGCTATAAGTAGTCCCTAAACCTACTATTGTGTAAGCAACATGTGATTCATGTGATCCATGTGATTCAGCTTTAGTAAATTATATACAAAATAAATCTACTCTACTGAAATCCCCTCTTTACAACACCTCAATTAACGTAGCAACTACAAACAAGAATTTATAGATGACAATGAATTAATGATATTGTTAACCAGCAGAGAAGACTTGGTTGACCCTCAGAGTTCAAGACAGGTCAAAGAAAGATAGCTTCCTATTATTAAAAAAAACACTATCTGCTCTGATTAATTGGGTTTCTTATGTCATTCAGTGTGGGCTTGTTTTTGTAATGTCTCTCTGCTATTTCTTGTATCCCTATCCATCCACCTATTTATGGATCAGCGAGCAGCCAATGAGAACGGAGCTTTCGGATTCTCAAGACAGCTAGCCAGCTTTGCTTGCAACACATACCTGACACTCAATCACACTCTGAGGGTGGGCTGGGCAATGCTGACACTGAGAGCTGGAGGCCGATGTGTAGCTCTAAGCTGGGCTGTTATGGGCTAGGTGTTGGCTAGGAGGCTGGTGGCAGGGGGATACCTGTGATGGGCGCGTCCACCTCCAGCATGCACTTCTCCTGCCGCAGGATGTTGGCACCGTCGTTGATGATGCGCAGGGCCACCTCCTCCTCCAGGCGGCCCTCCTTCACCAGGTGGCTCCTCAGGACCTCTGGGTTGGGCTTGCCGTCCACATACAGGTCCTTCAGCGTGAGCCGCTGGTGGGGAGGGAGTGGCACCGCTGTCGAAAGACAGAACCACCAACTGTTAAAGACCTTGGAGGCATTGTGTGAGTGTGTGTGAGTGTGTGTGTATGTGTGTGTGCATACTGTGTGTATTTTGTGTGTGTACTAACAAATGGAATAACACTAATATATATATTGCTTTCCTGTTCATTCTGGAAAGTCGAAATAAAACGATGACATAACACCAGTGGTGTTGCATCACTAAGGGATTGTTTCGGTTCAGATAAGAAACATTATACTTTGTATAATAATTAATTCTTTCACTATTCAGTTCTGAGCCACAAGCAATAATCCAACAAATAAATGAGGGTTTTATTAGACAAGGCTAATTGTTGCTGTTGTTCCCCTATTGGCTTTATGTCCATTTATTGACATTAGTCTACTGCTGTGCTGCTGGAGTATAGTAGGGTTTCAAATGCAGTAATCCCTCACCTGAGCTGAACTGCCAAGTAATCTAACCTTTAGAAATCTTCTCAAGCTAGAGAAGGGTAGGCTACTGTCAGTTTCCGGTTAATATACCTCAATACATCACTCATCATTGGGTTTATGCAATGGCATGGACTTTAGCAAAACACATCAAAAGGTATTTGGCTGCAGTGTGCCGTCATTAACTAAGCAAACTAATAAGGGTGGGTTTCTAATCTAAACTCCAAAGGTAGCCTATGGCCTTCTGATTAAAGCAGCAGAGAATCCAATGCATGCAAAACATTGTCAGAATATTTGTCTTTCTTGACTTGTACATTCTTCATGTAATTATGTTAGGACAGCAGACAGGACAAGCACTGCTGTCAGACACCACTGAGAATGTTGAGAAAGGTCATGTGAGGGTGAGAAGTTTAATAATCACAACTGTGCTAAACTTTCTAATGAGCCTGTCTGAGGCCTCAAAGAGTCATTGTCCTCCTAGTCCGAAAAAAGGACAGACTGCCCAACAGAGGCTATTAACTTGTTTCAAAGACAAATTATTAATAAATAAATTAAACAAAGCGCCAAAGTGGAGTCTGCCAAGAAACAGCCCCCCACCCCACCCCCAGCTGACTGCATAAATCAGGGCAATACAAAGGCAGAGAGCTCCTCTAGACTAATTTGCATGCCAGCGCAGGGCTGAGGATAAAGCCAGACGCTTGCAGCCCAGCACAGCACAGCCCCAGCTGATCAGATGCAGATCGCAGCCCACAAGTTTAGCTAGACACATCCTCAGCGGCTTAGCCTGCACCGCCGTTCTGTTCTCCAGCACACCATCAAGGGCACGTTCTGATGCTCCGTTGCACACACCGACTTTGCATAAAACGCCCAATGTAGCTCAGACACATGTGCCCATTGTTTTGGCTTCCTACAGGAGAAATAGCCATCGGTATGATAACCTTATAAGAAAAAAGGCCATTCATCATGACAGTGGATGCCAATTGTGCCCATTACCTAACAGCATAGACACCACTGAACAGTCTTAAAATCTCAAAGCAAGCATCAGCAAAACACAGATGTGCAGCCTCAGTTACCAAAATAAAAGAATACTGTAGAAGGGAAAGCAATGCATGTCTGCTTCCATTCAAAAGTTGCTCAACATTCCAAGGGGGGGGGGGGGGGGCAAATTAAGCCTAAATGTAATGTGAAGGCTGGTGTGCATTAAATATCCCCAAATGCTCTTTAAAAATACGCCAGAGATATTTTCCCAATGATAAGAGCCATCCCAACCATGAAAATTCCAAACATTTCCTTGCATACTCCATGCCAACTCACAGGCTAGTGGGAGTGCCTACTGCAGGCAGAGTTTGGGCCAAAGTCCAGCATACTGTCCACAGGGGCACGCCCTGCAGCTATGTCAAATCACTGTGGGGAGACTGGAGCTTTCAGTCCCACTAGTCTTAAAATACATACTGGGAACCAAATGATTAACATTTTAAATGGAGCAATAGCCAAGTAGCTTTTGTCAGCTTTTGTACAATTCCCTATCGGATTGTTTCCAAAACCACTTTTCTGACAGAATGAGTTACTTTTAAGCTTGTCAGCTTAGTTCATAGTTTCAACTATGAAAGCATTTTGACAGAGGGACTGGCAGTCAGAAAGCCCAGGATTTTCCTACATTATTGAAGCTAATCTATTAGTTCCCCAGCACGAACCAGCCTTACTTGTGGAAACAACTGGTTCATTTGAGCTGCATATGAGACTGCAACCATGATGTGAGCTAGGCTGCATGCTACTGTACACAAATGTGGATATGTGTAGGGAACAGTGTAGTGAGTAGACCACATCTTCAGTGAAAGTTAATGGAAGGATGTTATGGGTGATCTGATTTGGCATACATCTGCAAGTACATCTGCAGTACAAAACAACCACAAACAGTGATAATCCGACTGTCCAATGGCGTACCTGTTTGGGGTAGGCTAGCAAAGCAAGCACACACCTTGCACTGAAGCAAACTGCCTGTGTGGTGGGGGCTGGGAGGGGGGTGGGGGTCGCACATCTACACAGCTCCAATTTGGCCACACTGTCATCAGGACAAGCCATCGTGCTCTGACAACCGTGGTATAAATAAACACTAAGCACTCCTGGGTCCACAAGGTAGGCTGGGAAAGGGCCTGTAAGCTGTGTACGAGTGTTAAGAAGAGATTAGGCAAAGCCTCTATTAGCTGGGGATTCCAGGTTCAGGGTCTGTTTATTTAAGGGCCTCACCCCGCTGCAAAGAAGATCCTGGCCTTGCTTGAGACAGTAGAAGACAAAGGCTGGTAAAGGTACTCCCAAACTTTGACATGTAGGTGTGCTTTGATGTCTATACAAGAGACTGATGACTGACATGCCCAATCCAGCAAGTTGCCAAAAGCAATAACACATTTCTGAACTCAAAACTATAAATGTCCACACTGTGCAAAATGCTCTGCTGGAATTAAGAATATGAAAGAAGTCCTGACCTGCCGCTTGCATGTTCTAGTTTTAAGAACACTTTAGTGCACTTTGCTGGGACTGGGTTGTCCAATGCACCACTTACAAATGTGTTCTATGAAGCTTCAACATGATGAAAAAAGGCTCTTTTGCACACATAATTGTATTGGGTACAATACAATTTACATTGCCTTCGATTGACATGATTTAAGCAGTAGCACATCCTGTATTATCTGCCAGTCTTCTAAGATTACATTTTTTACATGCATGGTTGGCACTACTTATGTTCTCATAATCAGCGTGATAAAAAAAAAATCCAGATGATAGGAAAATGACTCAATAAAGTAGCCTTCAGTACTGCACTGCATCGCTAAACACAAGCATTGTGGGTGGCTAACTGCAAAGGCTTTCTCTGTATCTGGGCAATATTCAATGTTGAGACTCAATACACTCCAGAATCAGAAATGGAATAGCCTTTTTGGCCCTGTCATGGACTATTCCTGTAGTGCACCCAATGCTTTGACATATGGAATGCATTTAGCGTTTATGCATTTCTCATCAGAGTTGATGAGACCCGCAATCATTTTTTTCTTTTGAATGGGACAATTCCAGGAACAGCATAACAAAAAATATCCAAACCTGTAGATCATAAATATGCGCAATACAACGAGTGCTCATTTGGTGATAGTGGAGGCAGGATGTTTCATCATGAACTATGTGAGTAATGACTGGAATTACAGTTTGTCTCCAGGTTGCACACTGACATGACTCATAAATCCAATAACCTGCTCCGTGCACTGTAGACAAAGGAAGGCTTGTGCAATTGCAGTCATCAGTAGCTTTTTAAAATCCCTACATTACTCATGGTGAAAACTAAGTCTTGGGCAAAATCTTGAGACTACTCATTTCAAATTGCATCACACAAGGTCAAGTCAGTCAAGTCTTGGACATAACAATGTCTATTGTTGCCAATGTATCATTTATCATTACAATCTAAGAATCATGATGACCACTGCTCCATCCGGCATTGATGTTAACTCCACACAAACATTCACTAGCAGCAACAATGTCTGATGCTCACTCTGGTCATTTACATCCATAACATTCAACTGAAATTCTCATGGGCATTGGAACCAAGGCCACTTGCTGCAATAGCAAAAGCAGAAAATCGTGTTTTGCTACACTGAAAAGCACATCAGTCCCATTGCCCCATCTCTACATTGGAAACCTTTAAGAGTTTAGGTTTATCTAGCCTAGATATGGCTAGGTTTATCTAGCCAAACCTGTTCTAACATATCAACACTGAAAATGGCATCATACAGTTGTGGATAAAAAATGTTTTAAAAATGAATAGACTAATTTACAGAAAAATTATTAAACTAAGGTTTACATCAAAGTATGCTCTATGCGATTGCCCCAAAAAGCTGGTTGCACACAAGCAAGCCTGTCTTGCAGCAGGTTACAAGCAGCTGCATTTTACTGAAACTCAAGAAGCTCAGTCATATAGAATAGATAATCCATTAATACTGACAGAGGTCCAAAAACACGATATGAGAGGATATCCATAGAGAGTGAAGCACCTTTGGTAGGGAGGATGGAGAATGTGGTGGGAGATGCTGGCATCTTAAAAGGATTGATGAGGCTGTTTTCAAAATGTTCTTGCACTTTCATAATACCAAGATCTATGATTTCCAAACTATTCACACAAAAGTCAGTCTATAGCCTAGGTTTAATTGGGGGGGGGTAGGCTATTTTGTGTATGACTTTTTAATGACTATTTAATAAAGACCTTTGATGCTGCAGTTTGGGGTGCGTTCATAAATTGCCACTCTGAGTGCTCCGAGCACACTCTGAAACTTTGAATGACACATAAACCCTGTTTCACAAGTGCTGTAGTAGCATGCCTATTGTAAACCATACTGTCCGTTATCCCTAATAACCGTTCATAAATTCACGGGGAGTTAGAATGCTCGTCTTTTTCAAACTTCTACTTTCAGAGTGTCAGATTGAATTTATGAACGCACCCTTGATCTGTAACACAGACTTTCAGCAATGCAGGCTGTGCCTTGGCACAACAAATAGTGTCTTTGGGCACACTCACTCTAATCCAAAACCCTTTTTTAGGAATCCAGCAGACTAAAACAAGCTGTAAAAGGCATAAAAGGCAAGTTATAATACTTGTTGTTGTTACTTCTTGTAACATTATTCTTACAGCTGACTGTGGCTGTTAGAAATTTCAGTTGTAATGGGTGGCCTTCACCCTCTATCCACAGCAAGAGTATCCTTTCATGATAATGTGAGCTACTGCAAAGGGACATGACCAATTACAAAACTGCATACACTTGCAAGAGATTCAAGATAAAGCTACTCTGATAGGTTAGGTTTCATGTTATAACAAAAAAAAAAGAACTCAGATGGCCATCAACACATTACCATTACGTATAGTGTGGTCTTAAATCATGTTGGGACAGAAAGGAGTTCTTGTACTTAGGCTGTATTTCTAGCTGGGCTGTATAAATATGTTAAAGACAAATGGGGCATAGAGAATGCAATCAGTGACATGGGTAGAAAGAAAGAAAAAAGGCACAGAAATACTGAGTGCCCTCAATCTCTGCTCTGTTGATCCATGGCCAAGGGCCACACGCCTCCTGATGAACTGATGTCACAGCCAAGCCCTAAAACAAAAGCCATTAGAAATGAGAGCCAAGGAGACTGGCCACTGCTGGAGTCTGCAGAGAAGTGCATGACGTGCCAATTTGTCACATTTCCCCGTCAACACTTAGTTTTCAGTGAAAACATGAACAGCTCCATAGTAAGGAAAACTGAAACAGAAATAGTTTTAGATTTGGTTGGAAGTAGTCATGGCTTGTTGTATGGTATCAATTCACTGACAGACAACCTCTCATAAACGATCTGCGCTAGCAAGGCGGCACAGTCAAACGTGGAAACAAATTAGCCTATCTGCAAGACCATCCTCCAATAGCTACTTTGCTATCCAGCAAAAGGGGGCGAATAGGCTCGGCTTGTGCATGTCCAGTTCGCAAGATATCTAGGCTAATTTAATCCAAAAGCTAAAATAGTTTAAACTTCAACGCAACATAGTTATTCTGCATAACAAAATGGTTGTATAACGTTGACATTCAGTTTCATCAAAGATATATCAAGTAGGGGAATCCGAATATCAAAACAACTGCAAGTTAATCAACAAAATATCGATGTAACGTTAACTTGCATAGCCTACTTTCCTTGTCAGTTACAATTATACATGATCTAACTGTTACGCATTATTAAGACGTTATTAACGTTGTGACCAACTTATAAGGTTGATTTCTAACGTTAACGTTACACCCACGAAAACGATTCAACAAGTTGACAACTAACGTTAAGTTTAACGTAAGCGTCAATATTACAAGTAACATTATGCTTGCTGGGCACGTTAGCACTAAGTAGTTCATTGAGTAGAGACAGCAATTTCAGAAAAATATCACCTGCTAAAAACAATAACGTTACACCAACATTAGCTTAATGTTAGTTAGCGAGCTAATGTCACAGCCTATAATTAAATAGCCAGCTAACGTTAACTTGGCTAACACTGGGGTCACAACCCACGCCAATTTAGCTCGCGAAATCTATATTTGTCTGGTTAATATAGTACGAAAATTATGACGTTAGCTGTTGTTATCTTTATCTTATACATTAACGTTAGGGCATTACATTATTACATTAGCAGAATACCCAGCTAAATAGTTGATAACGTTATCACTAACATTAAGTGACATTTGTTGCCCACAAGTTGACAGGTTTGAGAACAGTGGCGCACCAATCACATAATGATCATGTTAGTCAAACTTACTTTTGACGAGCCGCTCAGTTGTAGATTGCTTTTCTTTTTGGTCTTTCCCCGACATTCTCGTTTGACCAGGTCAAACAAGCCGTTGAGTGAAGTTGTTAACGTTAGACAGTAATCTAGCTAATTGAACAGCAAATTTCTCTGTAAAGAAAACTGGTTGGCAAGGTTGCTGGACACAACTGTGTTACTACCAGTTATGGCACATCCAACTAGCTGCTACAACGCTATTACTACAATTTCTAAACCAACTAGTTCTAGCCTAGCTAGCTCGTGTTAATATCTAACGTTGCCCTACACTTCGCAGCTAATCAAGACAACCGATACAAATAGAAAGTTCCGAAATGATATAGTTGCTCGGCATGGTTAAATTGTCTTTGCAGCCACCGAATAAATTTCCAAATCGATAACGTTAAAATCCAGAAGAGAGTTGACACTGTCCTCTGAAGCTCACTAAACTAGCGTTAACATTAACGTTATTCAGGTCGCTATCTCAGACTGACAGTTCAGCCAACAGGATTGCAGATAAATTAATTTCACCGTCTCACGTCACATCTAAATTGTTGTTACAACTTACTAATCAAAGACAACTAAGAAAAGCAGGAATTTTTAAGTAGCGTTGTGTATGTAGCGACCTATCAGTTGATAACTAACAGTTAGGCAGTTTCTTCCACAAAAGAAGTAACGTTAACCCAGCCAGTTGACAAAATGATTAGGCTAGGTGCGCAGTCTTGAATGTTAATCCGATTTTCCACTTTTCAGAGTCAGAATGTCATCTAGTTGGTTAACGTTATCTACCTACCAACCAAGGTAGCTAATTTAACCAAATAATATCTGCACTGGTCATTAAATGGCTAACTCCTAACTGAGCTCTTTTCTCAGGCATGTCCTGCTTGTCGCCCAAGTCTGTTTTCCTATCTCCCCGCCTCCGGCTAACCATATGGCCAGCTCAGGCTACCACACACTATTTGCTCGGTCTTTCAGATTAAACTGTAGCCTAATCCTGAAACCACACATTTCCTACAATATGGCGGAATTGATGCCCTGAACTAACTGACGTATGAACAATGTAGAATACGTAAGGGTTAATTGCTCTGTCTTGTTAAATATTGCAATTTTCTTTGTACGGTTAAGTTTAAACATTTGTAGAGTCTGCATCTCCCCGTGACAACGCAAGGATGTTAACTTTAGGCTACACGTTTTTTTTCCTGGCCACCATAACAGATTGTGCAAATTAATTTAATTAATTAAAAACTTGTTTGTGCCAGATGCCTATGTTTTGGAACATATTTTTATAACCCGATTGACACATCCCGAATAAACCCGGACTATCCTATAATCCATGATAATGACAGATCGAGTTAAATAATAATAATACTATTTTGATAGATAAAACAGTGACCATGTGCTTAGATCCCCATGTTCCATCTAAATAGCATTTAGGCATGGAATAGGCCTAAGCTATTATTGCACAGGGCAACTTTATTTTATGTAGACTGTAAACATGTTAATAAAAGTAACCAGTAGATGTCAGTGTTGCACCGTATACGGCTCTGAGTAAAACCTGCAGCCATGCAATTCCTTATTGATTTGATCATGAGGCCACGGGCCAGAGGGGGCTAATGTAGGCTAAACACACACACACACACACACACACACACACACACACAATACCACCACCAACAACTCCTAACGAGACAAAAAAAATTGAAAGATCTAACCAGCCTAAAAACGTTACATTTTCTAATCGCATACACGTGATATAACATTAATTGAGATTCACTTCAAGACCCAAGTAATTGAGACCCACATGTCCCACCTTCCTCCATACCATTACCCATGCTCAGTAATTAGTTCTGCATTGCATGCAGGTGAACCATGTGTACAGTGTGTATATTTTGGCTTGTAGGCTGTTAAAGGAAAACATATTAGACAGCCTAAACTATACACATTATATAAACGTCTATACCCTCTAGATGTGATATAACATAGGCTACATTGAGACCTTACACACCTTACACACACACACACACACACACACACATAACCACCACATCCCAATTAACTTTACATTTTCTAATCGCATACCCTTGATATGTGAAAAAATATTGAGATTCACCTCATTGATTTTCAGGGTCGCCTATTCACGGGGCTGAAATGGGTAAGTGCATCAGTAAATTTTTAACATTACCATTCAAATTCATATTAAGCATAGCCATACAAGTTTGTTTTTGTTGGGGGGAGGTACATTGTAGCCCCTCTTGCCCGTGAATTGAGACCCACATGTCCCACCTTCCTCCATGCTGAGTACATAGTTCTGTATTGTATGTAGGTGAACCATGTGCACAGCTTGTACATTTTGGCTTGTGCTGTTAAAGGTTTGATTTAACATACATTGACATGTCACACCATCCTCCATACCATGAACATAGTCCTGTATTGTTTAATATATTACAATGCATTGTTTTTCAGGGTACACCTATTCACAGGGCTGAAATAGACCCCATCCCAAAAAGTTCAATGTTAAACATTCAAATTCATATTAAGCATAACCAGACATTTCAAAAGTTTGTTTCGTTGCATTGTAGCCCTTCTGGCCCCTGGTCTCATCCCTGGCTTGTGTACAGACATAGACATAACTCTTTACACCGAACGGAAGCACCAACTTTGTGTTATAGACAGCCATTAGATTATGCTCCTTAAAAAAATGCTTAACATTTTTGCAAAATGTAAAAACAAAAACCATTGTTCCATGTCCTGTTTTTAATTATTGATACTTTGTTTGAGGTACTTTCTACACATTTGCTCGCACAAGGTCCAACTACATAGGGCCAAAATTTGTTTAGAAAGAAACAATGCAAATAAAAAATAAATTGAATGAATTTTTATTTTTTGCATTAATTACTCTCAAAACCAACCAAAGCAATTCCAACCACCACTGAAAACTGATACAATATCAGTTTAATTTTTATAATAATAATGTCCTGTAATACATAAGGGGCATACAAAAAGAGTAGATTTTCTTACATATCTGTCTGGAAATTTTCACAGGAAGGCAAAAAATGTAATGTGGTGAAAAACCGGTATATAATGAACACAACAAACATATCAGAGGAGTGGTAAATGCTGGTCTAGGGTGGTTTACAATTAACAGTTTTTTCAAATTATCGAAACAAACACACACACACCTCCCTCAATTCGTCCCCTCTTGTCAAAGTGCACCCCATATAAGAAAGGAAAAAGAACCTTCTCAATTGTTCTAAACTCAGATGCAAATGTTGATAGATTCATTCCCAACCACTGCAAAGGAATAACCAGCATACACCTTCCAAAAAGGATCTCTTCTCTCAGAACCCAACCCTGCCAAGCCTGTCTGAGATGCCATTCAGAGTAAGAAATGCAAACAGACTTCACCACATCCCTGCTTAACAGGCGTACCAAATTACATGTGAAGCCTGGCATGTACCTACAAAGGTGTTGGCGTACTAGCTGAGGACAGCTTGGAACAGAACATGTGACCGCATGCACACTGAAAAGGCACTCAGTGACTTCAAGCAACAGTGTAGGATGGATCTGGATGCCAGTAAGGCATGATTCATGTGATTGTGCATACTCATCCTATATTTGATTATATTTTAATGAATTCACCAATGACTGCAAGGCTACACAAACTGTATCAAAATAATGTGTGATTGATGGTGTCTACAGGTTCCATACAAGTGCATGACAATGATGAATGGAAAAATGAGGTCTTAGGTGATTATCTCTGAGAGTTGTTCAGTCGTTGCTAATAAAGCATTAAGAGATGTGATGAGACCATATTTGTTAGAAGACAATGTTTACAGATAACAGGTTATTTTAATCAATGGTAAAATATTCAGTGTACATACACAGATGGCAAAGACAGTGCAAGCAGACACCTATATATGCCCCCTTGCATACTCCCCAAAACGCACACATATGCACGCACGCACGCACACACACACACACACACACACACACACACACACACACACACACACTCACAGTTCAATGTGTTCCTGCCCTGAGACATTTGAAGCAGCAACACGGTCATCTCCTCAACAGGATTTCGCTGGATTACCTCCTGCATCAGAGCCCTTTCTCAATAATCCAGTTTTCCTGAATGGCCTACTACAAGTTGCACACCTTAGCTTACCATTCCAACATTTATAGCCATAGCCATTTCACACTCAAAAGACAAGGACTCAAATCCAGTTGTAAAAAAAAACAAAAACAAAAAAATCCATGTTGTGCTTGTGCATGTAACCTGTATGTAAAATGTTTTTTTTTTGTGTGTGTGACCAAATTTTTTTTTTGTTTTGTGTGTGATTTTTCGTTCGCTCTTCCTTTCTCACCAAAACAGTGCAGTCTTTGTCTTTGTGCATAGGCTTTTTCCATTTCACAAATTAAAATGCTGTTCATATTTGAAATGCAATAGAACATACACAAATTCGAACACATGTAAAAAAGTAAAATAACATAAGCTCGTCATAGAAGCCAGGATATGTTCAGGATCTGTAGGACATTGTCTGTAATATGAGTAGGCTGAGTAATCGGCAACTCCAGCTGCCTCTCTTTAAACTTTCCTTCTGAGCATTGGATGAAGCAACCTAACTTTTTTCATAGTAACAACAAACAAGTTTGAATTGGAAAAATAACTGGGAAAAGTGAATACACAAGCTGCAAGTGCAAATTTGTGGCGATATTTTCTCTTCTGTCTGTCTTATGCATTGTCCATACCATCCAATGTCAGCAGACTCTATTGGCAGCCTGGATGTGCAACGATATGTCCAGAGGTGTAGACACTGCAGACCTCATACAGGAAAAACAAGGCGCCAGCGTGTAAGTCCACATGTGCACGTATCTTCTTTCCCATCAAACACCCTGCTGCTGTGTCATCACTGGATGATGAAGCCAGGCTGCGGGACTATGCCAGGCGGGGGCCTCTGGGGAAGCGCAGGCGGGTACTGGGGCATGAAGGCGTGTTGGGGGTAACCCTGATTAAAGCTGGGCACAGACTGGCCCACTCTGGGGGGGACGGGTGGGTAGGAGGGGGTAGGGTAGGAGAACACCGGGGCGGCCTGGGCGGCTGTGGTGGGAGGGGCAGGCGGAGTCCTGAGGGGTGGAGGTGGCGGGGCTCGCCTGGGTTGGGGCACCGGGGAGCTGATGTTGCTGGAGCTGGGCTCCATGCGCAAGGGGGAGGGTTTAGCCGGCAGCTCCGGGGGACGAGAGGATGGGACTGGGGGCAGGGGCACTGACGGTCCCTTTAGCACCAGCTCACGGAGCTTATCGATCTTCACCCGTCGCAAATGGGCTAGCTTTCTTTTGTTCCGATAGTCGTCGATGAATGCATCCAAAGAAATGTTCCCATCCAAAAAGGAATCAGCCATGTTCTGGAAGACATAAAAGAGATTGGGCAAGTCGGCAATGAATAACTTATATACACAATAAGTCAGATGAAATTTCCACCCTACATATACAACAGACATGCAGAAATAAATTATCCACATAATGGCAGTATACTGGTGCATTTTTTGCAAGTAGTGGCGGAATAAATTTAGCCAGCACTCAGACAGCCACAACTGCTACCCTGTTCCCTCACTTCTGATGCACAATGATATTACCTGACAGACATGAAAATAAACTGCAGTAACACTGGGACTGAAAACAGGAAAAGAAGTTGAAAAGTACAGCGCAAACCAAAGCCACATCCTTCAAACTCTACCCTGTGGTCTCTCAGTGAGCCTGCATGGCACTTCAACACGCGCTCATTACCTCCGTTTCCTCCTCAATCTTGGCTCCTTCTGCCTGCAGCAGCGCGAGCAATGTGTCTAAAGAGCTGTTCCCAGACAGATCATCTGTAAACACAGACAGACAGAGAGCAATGAGGGGAAAAATGTATGGGAAAAGAACTGTGTCCTGTCCCATATTTCCCAACGTATCCCAAATGTTTTCACTTTATGACATGCAAGCAATGTGGCAGCAATCAATACACCTGAGGACATGTCACCCCAAAAAAAGTGCTGAACCAGGTAAGTGTGTGACTTGAACAACATACAGGGAAAAAACTTGGAAGACATGGATAATTGCAGTCTTGGAATAAAAGCTTACAGCCTGGTTTTGGACCCACCATACTGCAGAAAGAATAACCTCTGGTGCCATGTGATGCCAGAACAGCTGACGAGTGTCGGTCAAGGGGTGGGCATCATTTGAAACTTTTCCTGCCCACACCCCCGCATCCGCCCGTCCCTCTCGTAGATCTGACTGACACCCGATACTGGAAGAAAGCAAAGGGGCTGGCACACTGCAACACACGAGAAAGCCCTGCCAGCACTGAGCGGCTCTTGTGTTCGACAGGCCGGCGATCACATGAGTCACAGCGCACACAAAAATAGACCATGGAGTCTTGGAGGAAACAATGATCCCAACTGCAGGAAGCTCTGCAGTTGCACTAGCGCAGAACCGTTGACAATGCATTCAGACCTTAACCAGTGGTATAAACCTATCCTGGTAATACACACCCATATTACGTACATATTAAATAAGGATTTTGGTTACATTAGACATCCGGGTGGAGTTTACATAAGAGAGACAGAAGCCTAAGTCTCACGTCATCCACCACCTACGTAACAGAAGTCTCAAGTGGACTTGAGAATGTTACTATAGAAAAGCATTGAGTCTTCACAGTCTTATCCCATTCCGAGACACCCCAGCCTGCCAGCATGCCATGTCACTGACCCAGTGAGTCATGCTAACCTGCATAAAGGCCTGTTAGTCACAGTCAGGTGTGGAATCAGATAGGCATCTCTCAGTAAACACAACGCATTCTCACGAGAACAACACAACAAGGAATTCCTGCAAATGGCCACAAAGGACAAAGCTAAATAAAATGCATGTGATGAAGAATGTACAATACATTGTACAACGTATGTACTTTTTTGATCCCGTAAGGGAAATTTGGTCTCCGCATTTATCCCAATCCGTGAATTAGTGAAACACACTCAGCACACAAATGAAGGCTCGGGGAGCAGTGAGGGGTTAGGTGCCTTGCTCAAGGGCACTTCAGCCATTCCTACTGGTCGGGGTTCGAACCGGCAACCCTCCGGTTACAAGTCCGAAGCGCTAACCAGTAGGCTTAATTGATATTTAATCATTTAATCATTTGCATTGAGCTCAATGAGCATCAAACCAGATAATAGGCTAACTGAAATAAAACCATGCCAATCTCTAGGTATGGTAAAGGGTATGTGATGTGGGGCTATTTTAATTCCAAAGGCCAAGGGAACTTTATCAGGATGCATAGAATCCTGGATCCATGAAATAACTGGCCTTTAAAAATAAAAATCGGCCTGCCTCTATGGGAATTTAACATATGGGTGCACATTCTGATAACCCCTGTATTTTAAGGAAGAACAGTTATTTATTTATGATACATTATTCATTCACAAAGAACATTGGTGTCCTTTAAAGGTAGGATGTTTCTTCATTTTTTACTTAAGGGATTAAGATTCCTCTTTTTAGTCAACTTTAGCAGAGGTGCCAATAATTCTGGAGGGTACTGTATATTTATTTCGACTGTAATTAAAAAAGAAGACTCTGAGTATTGGTCACAATGTAGCTTTTAAATGTGTTATGGTCATACTATTATGATGGGTCTTAAGATATTTCTGCACCTTTAAAGGAGAAATTCGGCGAGTTTTCACATAGATCTCTGTTTCTCGAGGTCACCGAGAACTGTCAGTATGAAAAAAATAAAAAAAATCAGTTTAGCTCGAGTTGCTACAGCCAACAGCCAGGCAGCTACAGCACTAGAGTCTTGGGGCATGTACATGGGAGCTTACGGACATTCCCCCAGAGGGTAGAGTCTATGTACAGTACATTTGACCATGAAGGGCCAGACCATTAAAAAAAAAAAACACACATGATTAGACAGGGTCACATCTGGATGAGAGGCTTTGGTCAACTCGGTTTCAATGGTTCAGCCCTATGACTTCTATACACGGCTCTGGGCAAAGTCTCTCTCTCTCTCTCTCTCTCTCTCTCTCTCTCTTACAAGAGTACCAAGTCAGTACCGGAAGTGGAGAAATGGCTGACTGTTGGTTGCACCCATCACAGTGACTTTGCATTGCTAAACAGTCCCCTGTACTACATATACACTTAAAACACCCCACCACCACCATTCCCACCCAAAATCCCCTCTGAAAATCACCTTGTGTTTCACATTACAAAGTGAGTGGGGATTGTACTGTCTGTGAAAGGACAGAAGGCAGCTCTGGAATCCCCATCACAAGAGCAACTGGACACCAGGTTCACCTCTCTCTCCCTCGCCTAACCACAGGGTTATCGACGCTGGGCCAAACAATGGGCCAGTCTTCACCTTCCAACAGCCCTGTAGTGCGGTCTGGGCCAATGATCATGAGACAGCTATTTGCTCATGTATGCGTCCGAGCCAGCCGTGCTCCCAGAGCAGGGAGGGTGGACACGGCTCTGTCCAGCAGGAGCTGTTTTTGCCCTCACACACCCCCCGAAGCACAAAAGCTCACTGTTGGCTTAATGTTGAGAAGGGCCAATAGTCTGCCATGCTGCCCTCCACTGCCTCCCTTCCGTTGCCATAACAAGCTTCCCTGGATGTGTGGGGGGAGGTGTGTGTGTGTGTGTTTGCATGGTAGTACACCATGGTGGTAAAAGCACACAAAGAAACATCAGCGCTTGTCCATCCTTTTTTTTTTTTTGCCCCGAAGACCAGAGCTTTATCATCTGGGTCAAGCGGGTGGCTCCCGTGCGGTAGCTTACGGCCCTGCTGCCCAGCTGCTTACTACAAATCCAGAAGTGGGACAGGCAGCGCGAGGGAAAAGTGGGTTATCCACATCCAACTCAGCCCCCCTCCTCACCAACAAAACAAATGGCAGTCGGCTGTTTCTGCCATTTCTGCCGACTGGAGAAAAAAAAGCTCAGGCAAGAGCTTAGAGATGGGGAAACCTGTGCTTTTCTGTCACTCTCAGTAAACCACTCAGATATTACTGCACTCATAAACAGGGAAGAAAAGCTGCTTGATAGGCGACTAACTGTGATAATCCCACCACAAAGACCTGGTTCACTCTCTCTGTTGTTGTATGCTTCAATGTCATGGAAAATCAAACCGCAAAGCCTGTGGAAAGAATGTTATCTCATTCCCAGAAACATTAACCTCTAACTAACTCATTGGCCTGAAGGAGACAAACTAAGGAGAAATGTTAGCATGTTGTTTTGAGTGAGCTGCTTGGCAACCATTGCGACACGCAACACAATCAGTGACAGCTCCTTTTACTCATGATATGTCGACCTAGACTCAACATGACACGTCATGACACATGCTCGTCTCTTGAATTTCCCCTAGGGGATCAATAAAGTATCTATCTATCTATCTATGACACTTCTGTAGAGAGCCCCAACAACCCAACAGACAGCTGGTTCCCATTTCCAAACTCCAGCAGCTATATGGTGACAACAGCTTGGTACATGCCTGTGGCCTAATGGACACGAACACCTAGAAGCTCATTAAAATTAAACAGAGCAGAAGCTAGAAGAACTGGTTAGACCAGGGTGTGCTACTGTAGGAAGCCCTGGTGGTAGGCTTCTCGATAAGACACACTATATACAATGACGCATCAATATTCTACCATTCTAGAGGGCACATGACAGTCGTGGAAAATCCACATGTATATTTTCAAGGACAGTCTCCTTTATCAATCAATGACAAAGACATCCCTATACCATATAAAACATTAATTCCTGTCTTACACGTGTCAACCTGTTCTATGTGCCAAATATGCGTTCCCTATGTGTTCCGTGTGCAAGCTTGTGTCAGTTATTTTGGTGGCGTCACACCCAACTGTACCACTGAATGAACAATAAAGCTTTATATGAAGCTTTCCATTTGGTTTCTCTTTCCAATCCTCCGGAACACCCACATGTCCTAATTATGTACCTTGTCCCATGGTGAGTAAATACAGTGCATGCAATCATGGCAACCTGGCAGAACATGTCCATGTCACACCCTGTACAAATCCTGTGGTGAGCAATAGTACACAGATCACTTAAGGTTTAACCTTTTTTTTCATTTACAAACAGCCACGTCTGGGCTTGAAGGTTTTTCCATGAAAACCTGAAACACAGTTGTGGCATCTCACCTAGCGTGGACTTGCGGAGTTGGTAGGCCTCGTAGAGCTCCTGGAGACAGCGGTAGCGTTTGGTCAGCTCGTTCTTCTGGAAGTCTAACTGCGGCTGGAGCTGGAGGTTCCGCTCGGCCAGGCTGCGGTTGCCGGCCAGGGTGATCTCTTTGCTCTGCTGGACGTTCTGGACCTACAATGCAAACGTGGATTATACAGGTCACACATTTGTTGACACATTTCCAATGGACCCATCATTACTCAAAGGACTTCCCATAGAATGACACAGGAAATGAGCAAAGGTCAGCTAAGGAAGAGCTAAGGACGCAGTTATTACAGCCCTAATGAACTGATAGCCTTCATACTTTGATTGATAGTGATAAAGTAAATCAGCTGTAGAACAGCTAGCAGCTTGCATTATCAGTCAGCCAAAATGACGTTTTAATTCATAGCATCAACCATGGGACATTTTTCAGAGCACCACGCCGATAAGCTGGACATTTAGAGATGTATTGCTCCCCAGCATCCATCATATGAATCAGAGGTATTATTTCCCAGGGCCCAAGGAGAAAAAGAAAAAGTTAAGATCCGCACACCGGAGATAATTGGATGTGCGTGATTAAACCGTGCTTATTCAACCTAGGGACCAAGGAGCACATCATAGTCTGAGGGGAGCTCGTCCCACCAGAGCAAAAACAAGCCAGTGGATGGGGATGAAATGCATTTAGCACAACACCCCCATCACAACCGCTCTTGGTTAACTTGATTTTATAGACCACTGCACTGCCAAAACACATGGCTGTGGGAGGAAAGGGCCTTTTAAAAATGCCAAACCTTATGGAGGTTGTAGGGTATTCTGTAATGAGACACAGAAGAATGAAGAATGCAAGAAAAGGCTTACAATTTAAAACCCTTCCCTGTGTCAAGGCACATTGGGGATTCAGAGGAAAAGGGCCATTGTGAGCAGTAATGCCACCCTTCAACTGGTCCTGGGATGGGACAACCACCCCAGGACCATGCCAAATATTGCCAAACCATGGCAAATATTTCTTCCTCCCCAGGCATTTAAAACTGTGAGTATATCAAATCAGCATTATAACACCATGACTGACAGGCCAGGTGTATAGGCGCTTCCAATAGGGACATTCACAGTCTTTCCCTGTGAACCACTGGGTATTACCCATTCCACACAAGCTTATATATGTTTAAGTGGTACAATAGCAACGTATAATGACCGAGTGCTTTTGGAAGAATAGTCTGTAAACTTTCTGAATCCCAAACACTTTATCTAAATAGGGCAATTACAGACTATCACATTTAAAAAGCAGACCTCTTCCTGAGAGATATTAAGGTTACTCAAATTCATCAGCTGTAAAACAGAAGTCAGAGGCTCATAAACACATGCACACACGTTGTTGTGTTCATATCATACCACCTCCCAGCAGACATTGCATAACAACCTTACACCTACTGAGAACAGACTGTCACACAGATAGACAAGAAGACAAAGAGCCAGCATGTTGTGCATCACCAGCGGGTTACAGATAGTGATTAGGCGCTCAGACAAATAGGTCGGGTTGAAGAGCCTTCCAGTTACTGAGGCCCTGGGAAAGGATTAACATTTTAGTTCATTTTCAGACCGGTTGTTTACAGCGTGTAAAAGACAGATGAAGGTACATGTGGTGAACTCTCTCACGTGTGTCTGGAATCTTCTACAGTACTTTTAGGCCTCTTGTGCTGTGTTGTACTTTCATGCTTCCACTTTGGCGTATGGGGAAGTAGTACACAATAGCGTTCTGATGGTTTTCATAAAAACTGAAACTCAAAAAGCCACTCCCAGCCCACCCCATCCCCCACCGGAGCTGAGAGTGCATGCTGAAAGGCTAGTGTCAAGGGATACACATGGAAATTCAGCTGATTTTCATACCTTTCCTAAAGCCAAACAACCTTGCAACCTTGCAAAGGTTGAAACTGCAGAAGAGTTTGTTGGTTTGCTTGATTATGTAATTTAAGGCCATTTCAGCAACTAAGGCTATTTAATGGCCAGAGCAGTGTTAACATATAGAATAACATAAATATGCTTTTTAAAATCTATGCTAAGATATTCTAAAACCTTCAAAGGTGGGACCTTACTAAAAACATCAGCTACAGAATTTTGGTGATAAAATTGTTGTCTTTTGGTTTTCAAGGCAGGGCAACAGATCAAAATACGTATCACTGACGGGCAAACAGCAGACGAGAGTCCTATCCAATATAGTTACATGTTAAAAAAAAAAAAGTAAATGTTAATGTGTTTTTTGTAAATCACATTGTACAATAATTCTGTGTGACTAAGATGCAAGAATCCTCTGTGGCATATGACTTAGTTGGTGCACAATACACCCCCCCCCCCCCCAGCCTGAGTGTCAGATGTGGTCTACACAAGAGATACAGGTTAGTCACAGTAAGATGGCACATATGTTCTCCACACCCTAAGGAACACCAGCTGGAAAGCTAGAGACATTACTGTTGGGTAAAAAGGCACCTTGGGGCATCCCACATGTGAGGTATATTGAGATCACCGTAACTATGCCTTAATGATGAGACAATTCCTACAGTGGAATCTGGACTCTTAACACCTGCCAAATTCAGGTAAAGACAAAGTTAAGGTAGCCTAAAAAGGACCGACGCATAACTACTGATCTCTAGACGACAGCGCTCAAGCTCAGTGATCTGTGACTGGGTTCGTGTGGGAAGTATCCACACACTAGCCTATGTGCCCTTCCAAATCAGGTCAAAGCAATCTAAGCAAAAAGTCGTGAACACTAGCGCGGTAATCGATAATTTACAAACAGCACCTGATGACCGTTGAACTACACAGGAACATGGTGATAACGGCAACCTAACTAAGCGGAAAGTTTGATTGAGTTTAAATGAAAGTCTACGGCATGCTTGTAACCCTTACAATCAAGACGCCAATAGCTTTATTAGCTAGGCCTGTATAATTAATAAGTAATCTTAGTTTGCTTCAAGACGTTGTCTGAAGGTCAGTAGCCTGAATGACGACAGTGGACGTAGCCCACAACGTGAGGACAGCAGTTCGAATGAGTCTGTGTGACGAATCAAACACTTCGAAACAAAAATAGTCTCGCAAATTATTTTAACTGTATCACACCCGCGGGACTCCACTTACATACAAGCGGGCACGCTGCCAATTCACAGCGGTATACTGTCGCGATGCAAAAAAAAACCGCAAACAAAACACCATGTTTCCCTACACTACGTCTTATTTCAACTACAACGTTAGTCTAGCCTAATAAGAATGCTCGTTTGTCTTAACGTTATAACTATGTTTCAAAATGCTGTAACAATGTTTCAAAATGATGTGCGTAGGAAACAATATAGTTGATAATGTTGCGAGTTAGAATATCATGGTTCCATACAAAAGTAGCTGCTGCTACGAATCCAACAAAAGTTTCCCTAACGTTATACCGCCAGACACTTAATTTCACGTTAGACTACACCTTTCACTAGTCACCCACAGACGTTATGGGCTGGACCGAAGAAGACCCTCGGGAAAAACACACAAGAGGCCTTGCTTTAATAACGGGGCAAAGCTAAACTTTTGAGGAACACGATTTAACCTTAAGCATATCTTGAATTTTTTTTTTCTTACCTCCTCCATATCTCCAACAATCGTATTGAGCTTGTCATCGTCTTCTAGTAGTTCATGTAACTGGGTCATTGTATATCCACTCAACTTGTTCCCAAACCCAGACATTTCTGTCACAGCTGTTTGTGTCGCTTTCGGTTTTCTCCAAGTAGCCTGCTGAGCAATCTCTTGAGTCTGAGCTTCGGGAGGGAGTAGTGCAGCTGAGCTAACTGGCTATGCTAGGTAGTGTTAGCGGAAGCCGTGGATAGGTGGGGATTTCGTGACGTCAGTGAAAGAGATACATAATATCATAGTGCACTGCAGACGTTGTATAAGAATTTTCACGTTGTGACAAAAATGGTAGGCCTCCATTACATACAGTTTTACTAGTTATTTATATAGTTTTTGTACGAATGTAATCGTCTACAATTTGATGTTGTTAATCCTAAACTAAGGTGTGTATGAAAACAAAATTGCACCATTCATTACACTGACATTAAAACAATATATTGTATCCACTATTTTGACAGATCATTCTTAAGACAAAGTTTATTGCATGGGTATGCATATGTGACAATGTCCCTAGAATTATGGAACCAAGTAATTTAAATGTGTTTCTTTGCATTATGTTTTTAAATAATTTCCATTAAAGAGGACATCTTTACAAAGACTCACATTTGGATATAAATCATCTCTGATTCAACAGGCATAACAACATTCACAGCATGATGCAGCACTGCAGTCCTTTACAACTTTACATTGCTATCAGAGTCACTGCTTTCTTCTCCACTCTCTGCTCTACCATTCACCGCCTTCCACAGCAAGTCCTTGGGAGGGTTAAGTAGGTCTGCTCCTGTTTCTATACCCAGGACCTGCCTCTGGACCAACTTGAAGTACAGTCCTTTCCGGGCCATGAGTTCAGCATGCGTCCCCTGATCTACTATACGGCCGTTGTCGATCACAATGATGTTGTTGGCCCTCTCCACAGTGCTCAGGCGATGAGCGATCATCAGCACTGTGTGTTCTTGCATGATATCATTCAGGGCCTGCTGAACCTAGAAAGGTAGAGAAGAAACCGCAATGCTTAAGATGAGATCAGCCATTAATTAATAAGAGGATAAGACACTTCAGAACTCAGCACAACTATATATGCTTTGGCTTACAAAACTGCAGTGTCATGCTACAAGACATCTGCAAAGATAGAGGGTCTCTGCTACAAGTCCTTGCTGCATCTGATACATCAGTCTGATAATCGCTGCAGTCTTCCTCTTCCATAAATAGCACACACAATTAAGGGCTGTCACCATTCACAGCAGTATTTAGCTGATTAATTTGCTCTTTGACTATGCAGTACTGGCACACTAATACAACTAAGAACCAGTGGTGTAGTCTAGTTAGCTGTAGTGGGTATACTGTGATGTAGTCTAGTTAGCTGTAGTGGGTATACTGTGATCAACCCCAAATGTTAATACCTATCCTTGCCTATTTTAAGTGGGTATACTGAGATGGTATGATGCTTTTGAAGTGGGTATACTGCGTAGTCCTGCGTATCATGTAGACTACACCCCTGCTAAGAACACCACACAATGGCTTAATTTAAATATTGCTTTAAATGTACATAAAACATTGAAGTCTCTGTGCCTTTGTCACTCACAATATGTTCACTCTCAGAATCCAAGGCACTAGTGGCCTCATCCAGTATGAGGACGCGAGGTTTCCTGATGAGAGCCCGGGCGATGGCAACGCGCTGTTTCTGCCCCCCTGACAGCTGGGCTCCCTTCTCTCCCACCCCTGTCATCACACACAGACACACCACAGAGCACCACTTAGTTAACCCACCAGCACATCGAAAACACAAGGACATTGGCACTATGTCAGTGGTGCATCAAAGATCACGTTTTAATTAAAAAGGATGAATATGAACCTATTTCTAGTTATGTGCTGCTGAGAGTCCAGTCTTCTACAAAGGTTCCAAGGTAGAGTGCAGTGAAGAGTTATTCAGTGAACTTATTAAAAATCATATCATATTTAACTTAATCTCCAAGAATGA
Source organism: Alosa pseudoharengus (assembly GCF_046254945.1). Taxonomy (NCBI): domain Eukaryota; kingdom Metazoa; phylum Chordata; class Actinopteri; order Clupeiformes; family Clupeidae; genus Alosa; species Alosa pseudoharengus. Next base: position 26,536,773 of record NW_027468848.1, on the reverse strand, counting down.
GATGTCCGGCACAATAAAGCAAATGTACTTGGTTACTGGACATACTTGGAATCATTATTAATCTTATGGTACCTCTTCATCCATAAATAACTGAACTGCTCACCTGTTTCATAGCCTTGGGGGAGGCCAACTACAAAGTCATGTGCATTGGCCTTAGCAGCTGCTTCAACCACAACATCCATGGCAATGTCTTTCAGGCCATAACTAATATTCTTCTGAACTGACCGTGCGAACAGTACTGGCTCCTGTCCCACAAGTGCCACCTATGACAACAAAAGTGCATCACATGTATCCTCGGTACACACCACATAAACAATGTTGCCCCCTGCAGGCTGAAAAACACATTTCTCACATCATAGACAATTTTCCCATTAATCAAATTTCTCATAACTTTCATGTCAACCAAGTTTTAGACATTAACTGTAACTGATTTCATTACCAAATTGACAAATGAGTAGTAACAAAGCTGCACAGGTGGTCAAAACATGTTTGGCTCAATCTCGACTAAAACACCTTCTATTATGAACACACCTGAGAGTGAAGGTATGCGTGTTCATAGTCCTGCACTGGACGCCCGTCCAGCAGCACTTGGCCTTCATTAGGAGTGTAGAAATTCTCCAGTAAACCCACGCAAGAGCTCTTTCCACTCCCAGATGGACCCACCAGCGCAGTCACCTCTCCAGGTTGAATAGTGAAGGAAACATTCTGAAAAATGATGCCAAAATGAACTTGACCAACTATTGCATTCACTTGCAATCTGTCACTCGATTTGATCCAAAACCTACAACTCTCAACTGGCTCTATTGATAAAATTCATCATCTCTGTATCTGCCTATAATCATTCAAATGAATTTAGTTTATACCTTAATATAATATTAATTTATCTGACATCAAAATGACAAGAAAGAAAGCGTATGATACGCTGAGCTTATAAGCAATAACTACCTTGAGTATCTCTGTGTCAGGTCGAGTGGGATAGCTGAAGGACACGTTTAAGAACTCCACTTCTCCTTTAAAATGGTCTGGAGCTGAGCTGCCACCAGACGGATGTTCAGGCTCCCTATCAATATACTCAAAAACCTTCTCTGCGGCCCCCACTCCTTGCATTAGTCCTGTGTAGACGGATGCTACACTCTGCAACACATGCCAGCAACAAAGAGACTGAATTTAAGAAATCACACATGTGCACATAGAACCTCTCCACCATTCACATTCACCATACACACACCAATGTCACCGCAAACATTGCGCCAAGAAAAGACTTGTTTCTGCAAAAAGCTCAAAGTGTTGCAATAGACGATTCATACCTCTAAGCACTCTCCCAATTCAAGTTCATAGATGACAAAAGAGATGAGGGTCCCACCACTCATTTGACCTGTTATAACAAGATGACCCCCATAAAAGAGAATGGCTACCTGCAGGGCCAGTTCTGATATCTACAGAAAGCACACAAGTAAACCATTCAGCCTTTAGAATAATGAAAAATTATATATTTGATTATATTGTAATGCACTACTTACACAACTTGACCACATGAAGCAAGCATAGGCCAGTGCTTGTTTCTTGTTTAGCTGGAACATGACCATCAACTTGCTGTAGTATGACTCAGACTCTTGCTCTTCATTGGCAAAGCTGCGGACCGTTCTCATGGCTGATATGGTCTCCTCTGCCACCTTGTTGGCTTGAGCAAGTGATGTTTGCACCTCCTTGGTCAATTTCTAGTAATGACAATGACAAGACAATACAAAGTCAACAATGTACAGTACATCAATTTCAGTGCTAGCAAAAGCAACAACTGATGAAAGTGCTATACATGGATTTCTATGCAACGTCACGAAAACGTGCGTGCGCAAACAAGAGGCAGAAAGCACCATAGAACAGCATAGAGCAATGCAAAAGAGCAAAAGAATAAAATGAGTTTTTGTGCTGAAAACTGCACCAATTCAAAATCACGATGGTTAGAGAATGTTAAATATGTTCAATATCCCTAACGGAATGCATGTCTTCGCCAAAAATGACAAAATACGATGTTATATTAATAATGCAAATGAACGGCAAACTTTGAAATATAGTCTGAAATGAGATGTTATTATCATTAAGACAACAGGGGTATACAAAAAAATCTGATTGTAGCTTACAGCAGCCGACTATTTAGGTTAAGTTTATAACGTTGTGGACGGCCACCAAGCGTCTTCTGCCTCACGGCTGCACGCGCATCTAGTTTTGTTGGTAAACGGGAAACCCGTGTATACCTTTAACAAATTAATATATGGCTTACATACAAATGAGATACATTATAGCAAAGTAGTACAGCTAAAAACAACAATTTGCTACATTATATCATGTTTTCAGTGTCATGCTATTGTTCTAGTAGTGGTACAAAAGCTTTTATTAGTTTGGTGAATAAAGAAACTATAATAAACTATAAAAATAAAAAAATGAAGATGACAAGGGGTATAAGTTATGATGAGGATGACACACACACACACACACACACACACACACACACACACACACACACACACACACATTATACATTTACATATACTTTACCTTGTAGTATTCCCCATACATCTTTGAGACAACGGCTATATAGGGGAAGCCCATGATGGTGACTAATGTCAGTTTCCAGGACATCCCAAACATGAAGATGAAGAAGCCCACGGCCTTGATGAAGCTTCGCAGGAAAAGGTTGACATTCAGCGAGATCAAATCACTCACCTGTGTGGTGTCAGATGTCAGACGTGACGTGATGTCACCTACAGAATGATTGAAAACACTTGATCAAAAATCAGAAATCAAAATAAGGAAATCATGTACACAATGGACATCTTTCTGAAGCCCTCTAGCCTTCAATTTCGTTTTTTGGGAGGCAGGGAGCATATTATGTGCTATTTATTGTTACTGTTACACTTTTCTGAGTCTCAAGAATCTGTACAAATATATGAATTATTGATGCTTGTAGAGAAAGGCATATGTACACAGAGGTCTCATAGACATGGCTCCAATAAAGCGGAAACTATGCATGCAAATGCAATTTCATCATGACAGTTAGTCATGCTATAAGTCACGACATCCTCGCAGAAAGGGAGAAACAAATCTCTTTGCACTGTCAATTATGAATGACTAAAGTGGGAGTAGACTTGTGTAGAAAATAATTAATTGTTACTAACTGTTTACTAATGTCTTAAATGTTATGTAACGTCTTAAACTGAATCAGTTCCTTAGAGTTAAGACTAAATCACCAAAAGGAGACAGAGGCCATGGTAGATTGATCTTTTAACAATAACAATGTATGCAGCCACGCTATGGGGCTTAGTGACATCACCTGTATGGTTTAAATCAAAGAACCCAATCTCTTGACGCATGAGTGATCTAAACAGAAGGTTGCGTAGTCTGATGTTTAATCTGGCCAAGGTTATGGAGAAGACACCTCCTCGAACACCAATGGCTATAGAACTAAGAGAAAGACACATATGAACATTCGCCCACAGTTCACCAATATAAAACAAAACTGCAATTTATTTACTCACAATAAAATCACAGGTTACTCACCTGACAAAAGCCAGTGCTGCTAGTGTGATCATAGGTTTTGTGAAGTGTTCCATGCTCTGGTGAATAACTATCCCATCAATTGCCTTGCCAGTGTAATAGGGGATGAAAGCTTCACCTGAAAGATTTGTTTTGTTTAAATATTTTAAAACATATTCTCTGTTCAAACGGATATAGCATGACATCAGCCGACATCAGTCAACAGTGGCCATTAACCTATAACTATTAGACTACATTGTCATTGTGAGGAAAAGACCTGTTAGACCAGTCATGACGGTACACCGCATTAATCTATGTGAACAACACCTATATGGACATTGGGAAAACTGAAGATTCGACACTCACAAACAGCAGAGACCATGAGAAAGAAGAAGGCAACAGCCAGCAGCAGGGAATCCCTCTTGCAGTAGGACAGCAGGCGACCCACGGTAGCACGGGAGTCAGAATTCTCCTTGGCCCCTTTGCACCGCCTGTGCTTCCCGCTGAGCGTTTTGCTCTCCTCATCCTCCGGCTCAGAACTGCTGTCAGCCAATGGGTCCACCAGCCTTTTCGTCTCCTCCTCACCACTGCTGTCCCTCACAGCATTAGAGGTCTTTGCCAGGATTCCCCAGAGGTACATAGTCCCCATTGCCGAAACACAGCTCCAGGAGACTAAGCTCAAAAACCAAGGGTCAACCAATAGAGCTTCTTTCTCTGAGAACATCAGTAGCTTGGTCAGTGCATAGGTCATGATGGTGAGGCAAATAAGGGTGGTCAGTGTGCTCAGTTTTGAGACCCTACGAGGGCCATCTACTCGGTTCCGGAGGACTCCTATAGAGGCTCCTAGCAGCAGAGCAACTCGGACCAACAGAGTTCCCCATAGGTCCAAGGCTGACTGGAATATGTTAAACCTCACCAGTTCATCAGCAAATATATCAACCTGAGAGCCGCGGACATATAGAACTGTTGAGATGATAGTATCCATGAGAATAAAAAAAATGTTACAACTCAGCACGACAGTAGCCCGCATTGTTTCAGACTCAGTATTTCATATATCAAAATAAATATTTTAAAACGTAGGCCTACTACATTATAGCAGCCTGGGATGTTACATCATTAGGTTACACTAGTAGGCTAAGTCATCTAACGTCCCACCATGGTGCAACTAAAAAAATGTGTTGGGTAACTTATTATCTCACCATGAACTTGAAACTCATTTATGAGGTCTACTAACACTCTTCTTACCAGTCCTTAGCCAAGTCGATGAAATTACTTTACTGTCATACTAAACGTAACACCTACGCGTAACGTTGAGGCTGGTACCTGTTACGGTACGTGCGACATGAGAGGTTGGAGGACCGATTGCCAAATAAATAACTGCCGCGGGTCACTGAGAGACTGTATCTCTTGTAATATAACGCAGAGATCTAAAACGGAGTTTTCCGACAGTATGACTGCTTCACAGCTCAGCGGAAAGGATCCTGTTGCCATCATAGACCGGTAACCCACTCCAGTTACAGCGCCTTATGGAAACCCGGAAACACTGCATAACACTCAGAAGCTCCTCCCTTACATTCTGGACTGTCAAATCACAGCTGATGTTCTCTTTCTCACATATTATTGTAAATCTTTTACAAAACTATTTCCCTTTATAGTACACGGGTAAAGTGTTCCTCTTTAATATGTTTAAAAGTATTTTTTTTTAAATCAAAACCTTAATTACTGGGATATTATTCTGCATGGTTTAAGATTCATGAGTTTATTGCATCAGAAAGGTTGCTTTCTAACGAACGCAACTGCGCAACAAAATACGAAATCTAGTGTCCTAAAGTCTATTGTGTAATTTACAACGACTAACTTCTCTCTACCAGGACGATTAAAACTACCCAGGCCCATGGTCTGATCCAAAAGTAACTTTTAGAATATTTTTTAATAACTTATTGCATATCGTGTGGTAGATTCTGGTCAAGAAGTAGGCTAAATCTGTGCTTGTAAGTTATGATGGTAAACATTCTAGTCATGATGATACACCAGTATTTTAGATAGATAGATAGATAGATACTTTGGTACTTAGGCCTACTTTTAAGTGTTGCAACCATCTGAATTGAAAAAAAAGCGTGGAACTAAGGAGCGTTTAATAGACCCATATAAACAAGTTTAGACCGATAATAGATCCATTCAGATGATCAAGTTTTGAAGAATCCCCGCACAGAAAAAAACAGATGAAGTAAGGGCAAGGTCTATACTTGACCTGTGAAATCAAAATGCATGGTGTATGTCCGTGTGATTTTCTGCAGAGATGCCAAGATGTCTGGATGCACAAATATTTCAAGGTGAATGACATGGCCAAACCATGTCTGTTTATTTACAAAGAGAGTGGTGTATTACTTGGTAACAGCCCTGTTGGCCTTTTTAGTCACATTCATTTACCAGTTATTTTTCCGTAACCTGACTTGATCTGACTGTGTGTGCATCCAGGCTCTCCCGCTTAAATTAATGAGAACAGTGAAGGGGAAGTCATTTTGGAAATGTGGCCACATATTACCTAAAATCTATTTCAAACACTTACACTTTTCTGTTGTTAAGTGAAAGCTATATCAGTTGCCACTACTTGAACTGCTTATCCCCTCATTCAGCTAAATGTATGACAGGAACAACTGTTGAATGGACTGGTGAGGAAAGAACGACCTTTACCAAATAGGCACATCAGATGTTCACCATAGGTGTAGATTAGGTGTAGGTATAGATTTCTAAAATGAGGATCATCATTCAAGCTACAATGCAAAGGAGACCTTAGCAAAGGCTGGGTGGCGTGTTGGGTCAGATGCCGACTGATTCTTCTTATATCAAATAATGTGAAGTGGCACGAACAGGCAACCGAATCAACATGATCAGAGGTCAGCTGGTCATCAGTTATGTTACCTAAGTTTCTTGCAACCTTGGTAGGAGCAAGAAGAGTCCATTTCTATTATGTGATGCAGACAAGCAGTTCGGTTATAGTGAGGTTTAGTTGGAGGTGATCTTTCTTCATGTGGATATGTCAGAGAGAGAATCCAAGATCTGTACCGAGACCATAGGGTTGTCAGGTGGGAATGGCAGATGAAGTTGTGTAGCAGTGATATATGAGTCCATCCATGCAGGTGGTGTACATGGAAAAGATAAGGGGCCCAAGCACCAAGTGATTAGCCAGTGAGATAGTATTTAAACCAGGAGTGTGCTGTGCTGTGCTGCCCATGTTTGAGAATATATGGATAGTAAGATGGGCTGGGTACTAAGGACAGACGACCGATAAACTGTGTATGTTCATGTTAGGTTTCATATTCTCTGCCAGTGCTTTGTTTATTTTTCCCTCCCTGTCAAGTTAAACACTCCCCATAGTTGGTTGATCATTGAAATTATGATAACTTTTTTATAATGAAGTAATACAAATTTAAATATCTCACTTTGGCCTATAGAATACTGACTGGATCTGCTCCTTGCTATCTTATTAATGATCAAGATATATATCCCCAACCACCCACTGTCGAATTCTGATGAGCTTCTGTAGTGTCGACCAGCCATAAACGCTAGGCCAAATTCAAGACTCTTTTCCTCAGTGGTACCTTGTTGGTGGAATGAGTTGCCCAGTGCTCTCCGTTCCTGTGATATTTTTAGGTCTTTCAAAAGGGGTCTAGAGACTATCTGTACATGCACTTATTTATTAAGTGTTTCTTATGCGTTATGGTTTATAAATTATAGTATTTATTTATTTTCTCTAGGGTATTGATTGAATTGACATTGTTGTTTATTGTTGCTATTCTCCTTAAAGTAGTCTTACCAACCGTTTTAATTGTTAAATTTAACTTTGTATTGTATACAAAAAATATCTGCTACATACCATAACCATAAAAAAACATTACAAGGAGAAAAGTGGCAAAAAGCTGAGTGGTGTTGGTGTCACTCACTCATAACATCTAATGGAAATACTGTAAGATAATGTGTGAAATAGGCAAATAGCTTACACATTTTACAAATTATGCTGTCGAAGGGTATTTCCATATCTGTAAGAACAAACTGACAGCTCTATTTTAAATATTTTGCCTTTGTTCAACCACCTACCAATCGCACTGGCCGTCACATCTCTTGTTTAGGCTACGGTGTGTCAAATATAAGGCTACTTGAGGCTCAACAACGGAGATTCTAGTAAGCAAGTAAGTAGGCCTAAGATAATGCCACCAACCTGAAGCTTTTGTGTTATGGAAGACTAGCCTACATTTAGATAGCCTCGCTAACACCTATGAACTGTTGGCTATGTTTTTTAGGCTAACATTTCTTGATTGATAGGAACTCCACACAACCATAATATTTAAAATATGCAGATTCGCGCATGATTTACAATATGGCTATTGTTAATTGGGTCACTATGGTCTGTCATTTGTAAAAGGGGGTCCCCAGGAAAACGTTTGGGAATGATAAAGTCAGGCCTATAATATGTTATACTGTAAATTAATACATTTACATGTTGACCCATAAATCGAATAGAAAAAATGGTATGCAGAAAGTGCCATCGATAACATATGATTGCTCAAAGTTCTTATTTAAGTATTAAAATACAGTGTCTAAAATATACTGTAAAATGCCTTAATGCAAACAGAAATATATCAAAGGAGGTTTGGTGTGGCTGAGTGAACTCATAGTCAATTCAATGGTACCAGCAGTTGGGAATTTAAAATCAAAGACAGGGAGCATCTTTAAACATTTTAAAGAAATTAATCAAATCCTTAGAGGCATGTCACAGACTTGCCATTGTTACTCAGAGAAAACATTCCAGAAACAATAATGACTAGAGTCAAACCAAACAGTTCCTCTCTCACCCACTATTAGTGCATTACTTGGATATCACCCCAACTAATAGTGTGCATTTACATCGACATATCCAGTACCGTTTACATTTGAAGCAGACCAAATTTTCTTGGTTTGCAAAATGACTTGAGTGTCCTAAGTATGGCATTACAGCCTTTTCACTGCACTTTCTTGCAAGGAATACAGCTTATAGACCATTCCATGTTGAGAAGCTCTCCAGATAGGTGGTCCAACTACATAATGTGTTCACTAATTTATCATACCCATAGTATCAAAGTCCTTATCAGTGCACATCAGAACCTGGCAATTGATATTCCAAGGCATTTTTCTTGCTAGCAGTGCCATTTTGTTCTGTAGTGAGAACTCCTTCCACTGGGAAGGACAGGAACAAGCTGTCTTTGAGTTTTTTACATGGAGGTGACTCCTCATTGTCAAATAGAGGTTCCTCTGTGACATCGTATGTGATGCTCCTTGCTCTGCGCTTGGCATTCTTCTTTTCCTGTTTGTAAGCAGCGTTCATGCTAGCTAAAACCTGAAGAGTTAACATTAACAATCATTTCAGTCATCTGTCTCTAATGAATGGAAAAACTTGAAATGTTACATCAGTTCATATACAACAAAACACTGTCGACATTGAAACCATCAGTGTTGTTATCAAACTTACCATCTGTCTTAGTGTATTATGTTGCTCTTGCATGGCAGTCATAAAATTCATGACTCCCTCTTCATTTAACGGATATGACTCCTCATTGTCATGAGTAAGCAGATCCAGTTTCATCTGGTTTATCTACATCAATGGGACAGACCAAAAATGTGGACAGTAAGTTAGTTGCATATAGTTACTGCAATAGGGTCAGTAATTGCTAGTCAGTTGCATATAGTTACTACAATAATGTTAATAATGGCAAGGGGTAATTCCATATTAGTTTAAAAAGTCTTGAAATCATGGTCTCATAGATATCATCCAAATATTTCATTTCGTGATGCAAAGAGAGATACAAAGAATCTATTTTAATCAACCTCTGACACATCTTGACAGGCCAGTAAAAGGGAAAAGTTAGATCTAACACTTTTAAGCTGTCTACAGGATGACCTATTGCAACAAATACAAACATTGAGTTTGACCTTCATGCGGTTCTTCCAGGGTTTTTGAATCAATTTACCATTTACCATCTTCAGTGTGTTCCTGTACTAGTGGACTGCACTCAAAGTTGTGTACCTGGAAGTGCTTCACATTTGAAATCACTTAAGAATGAGCATAAGCATTTTTCAAAATGTAGAAAAATATGCATCTGATTTTATTTCAATAGATAAAAATAAATCAGTGGTGGGTAGGAAAGTGATTTCAAAGAGATGTTAGAAATATAAAGATTGTCCTACACCAGTGTGCAAATTTGTGTTTTGTTTAGAAAGTAGTACCCATGCAATACTGGTTTTGGCCACAAAACGAGTCAGTTTGGAGTAGGAATATCTCAAGAACAAGGACATGGTAGACACTTTGGACAAAATGTCAGCAAAAATGGTGTCAAATCCAGGATGTTTGTGTTGATCTGCACTGGAATTACCCAGGGAAAAATTATACCACTGTTTTTATTCTAAATGAGTGATCAAGATGGCAATATATTACTTTTATCTTATCAAAGCTCATCATATATGTTTTGGCTAGCAATTTCCCATAACTACCTTTTCCATTGCTTAGATATGAAGGGTGGAAAATAAGTTAGTTAAGCTGCTAGTTAAGATACAAAACACATACCTCATTGGGCATACTGGCTTTCCTATTAAACATTAAACAATAAGGTGTGAACTTTGTAGTAGTGTTTGTTGATGTTCGAAACAGGGACAGCACTGGATCAATGAAATCATCCCAGTCTAACTGCTTTTCTGAAACAACATCCTTGATGGCATCCCGCAGGAGACCACTGGTATGGTCATAAAGGGCATTCCTCTGGGGCGGATCTACAGGTGACACCTTCTGAACTATGTTCCACCTGTCACAAAGGTGCTTTGAGACCTGAAACAACAACAACAACAAACAATAACTCAGAGCACAAACGCTGAGACAAAACCTAATGAGCACAGCTCTACACAACTGTTCCAATCTGAATGAGAATGACCGTACATGAACTCTCTCTCACCATACCTCCTCACAAAAGTCTGCTGTTTGACAGATGTAAATCATTTTCAGTGACCCAAACCTGGAAGATAGATCATTTTTAATAGGCTGTGATTGAGTATGCTATACATAGGTCTGTGCAAGTTGAGTCATTAATACCTGTAAATAGATGTGGAGATGCACCGTGCAACAGATAGAGAATCTTTCCTTTGGACCGGAAAACCCTCCACCCACTTGCTAAAGTAATCAGTAATCACCACCACATGCATGTTTCCAGCTGGCACTGTACTAGGAAATGGACCTGATAGGGAAAGAATATACAAGCAGACATCCATCAACTCACATCTCCATCTGCAGCTTATTTCTTTGTTTACAAGATCTCTGTTTTTGTACCTAATATTTCAACCGCAATAACTTCCCAAGGACCATCCACCTTTATTGGCCGAATTATTCTGGCCATGTTTTTATTCCTTTCTGTGTGCTGGCAGGTTTCACAAACTTTTATCTGAAAAACAAACACTCAATCATATTATATGGCCATGAACAATGCAAATGTAGTATGAAACTGACAAAGAGTTGGCTAGCCTATGCTACAGTCTTATTAAGGGTAACATTACCCAATCCACCACGTCCTTGACTATGCCAAGCCAATAATATTTGCTCTGTATCCTATGCACAGTCTTCTTCTGTCCGAGGTGGTGGCCAATATCATTAAAATGACATTCTAGAAATATCTGACGCTTTCGTTCAGATTCAATTACCACCTCTCGCTTCTCCTCCTTTTTGGGTCCAACATAATATAACCGTCCATCTGTGAAAGTAAGTTAACACCGTGTGGGTTATGTTGCAACTAAGTAATAGTTTAATGAAAGTTGTAAAGTCCAATGCAACGCAACGGCCCAGTAAATGCACTAAAGCAACTTTCGTAGCCTACTCGATAGAAGTACACCCCATATTCACCATTTACAACCACAGCAAGAAAACTGCTAAAGGTATAATCGAAACCAGAATGTGTAACGTTAGAAGGTTACCATCAATGATGAACTTCTGAGCGTAGCGTTTAAGATTTTTCTTTCTAATTGGGTTCATGGACTGTGGGTAACATCCCTGCGCTACAAATGTGTATATATCCTCGAGACGGTTGGAGCTTGACTCAACCACCTCCTCTTCAGCTACTTGTATGGAATCTACACTTAACATCATGTAAAGTTATACGTTAATACGGATCCATGTATGTTTTGTGTAGCCTTTATCTGGGTGACAGGCGCCTAAGCACGAATGTCATGTAGAATAATGGTTCCGTAAAGCTGCAGACGGACGTTTTTTACTGATGGACGACACTGTTTTCAAAATATCTGTCCTCCGATATCCTCTTGCTCATATTGAATGCTGTATTAAATAAAACAAACAAATAACTGTTTGTCTCGTCTGTTTAATGTCGGCAACATTTATTTTATTTGATCTTGGTGGCTAAGTCATAAAAAAATACGGCCACTAAAAAGACGCATGGGTTTCCATACCGGACGAATATCTGCCATGGACCTAAACAAAAAACGTCACTTCCGGAGGCAAAACTGTCCAAAACATTTCAGCTTGAAGATGGTGTTTGTTTTCTGTTTTAAAGGATCACATGTATGTAAAATTAATTGTCACAGAGTAATGCTAAATTGAGGTTACTATAAACGTTATAAGTCAAACGCTAGTCATGCAAAACAACGAATGCATGGTCGATAAATTCTACACTTGTAGCTGTTTTTGCACTGACAATATTTTTCTAGAGGACTACAAACTTCATGTCAAATATGTGTCTGAGGAACAGGTTAAGTGGGATTATCAACACGTAAGTTAAATGCATAAATCAGTTATCACCACTATAACGCGTGCTAGTGAATACAAAAGTTGGGATTCTTTCTGATTTTCCAGATTTTGAAAACCCTTGGTTGCACAACAGTCGCCCAATATGATGTCGTCCTCAAGAAGGTTTGTTCCGTTTAACTCATTTCGGTTTCAATACAGTAGGGCCTGGCTCTCAAATGATTTATATTGCGGTTACTTGTCTGTCTTCAGATACATGCAGAGGTTGAAAGGCGGAAAAGTCTAAGTGTGAAATCAGCCGAGAGAGCTGAACATATAAAGAAGCACTACACACCACTCCATCCGAATGTCTATCACTTGGAGGTAAAACATGGAATTAAAAGACTTTAAAGCCGACGATTTATTGCAAAACCCAATACATGTTTTATAATCCTTTTCAGGAGGCATATCTGGCCCCAGAATTTATTAATTTAGTGCAATATTCCTTGGGCAAGGATGCTACCAAAGAGGGACTACTAAAACTGATCCACTCTGAGACTGGTGAGTCTCAGAAGGAATATAAGTCTTAAAGTTTAACTTCAAATTAGATAAGTGATGTATTGATATTTGTCAAATGTAGTTTATGACAAGGAATTTTAATGTGTAATTGATTGTTTGTAGCACAAAGGGTCTACAGATTTCCATTGTTCACCAAAGACTTCTGCCATGAACTTATAGAAGAACTGGAGCATTTTGAAGAGTCAGATGCACCTAAAGGAAGACCCAACACCATGAACAACTATGGGGTAAAGCTCCAGTTTTTCCAGTTTCAAGTTATCCCAATTAGCACAGATAAGCACACGGAAATATCCCCTTTGATTAAACTTATTTCAGATCCTCCTGAATGAACTTGGCTTTGATGAGGCTTTCATCACTCCTCTCCGGGAGCTTTACCTGACACCTGTGACATCACTGCTGTATCCTGACTGCGGAGGCACGTTTCTAGACAGCCACAAGGCCTTTGTGGTGAAATACTCCATGAATGAGGATCTGGACCTGAGTTACCATTATGACAACGCAGAGGTCACCCTCAATGTGTCACTGGGAAAAGAGTTCACAGAAGGGAATTTATATTTTGGAGACATGCGGCAGGTGGGTGTAGTGTTGAGAAGTCTGCACTGGAATTGGTGATGGATCCATTGATGTTTACAGATATTTACTGTATTTAATAACAAACCAAACTCCAAACATTATTTAAAAGTATTGCTTTTATTTACAGTCATACAATAAATACTAGAAACACTGTGACAACCTGTTTCTCCAATCGTTTGCCAAAGCAAAATAAAAACCCAGCTGTACTTGGTCCTGTCTCAGTGTGTGTAACAGCACCTTGTGCCCCATTTCCCCCAATGCCCCAGGTCCCGCTGAGCGAGACGGAGTGTGCCGAGGTGGAGCACTGTGTGACCGAGGGCCTCCTCCACCGGGGGCAGCAGATGCACGGGGCCCTGCCCATCTCCTCCGGGCTCCGCTGGAACCTCATCGTCTGGATGCGGAGCTCCCAGGAGCGCAACAGGCTGTGCCCCATGTGCAATAAGAGGCCTGTGCTGGTGGAGGGCGATGGCTTCGCCGATGGATTCACCAAAGCGGACATACCAGCTCAGAGAGCACTGTGTGCCTTGCACTGAGGGACTTCTGTGCTGTTTGTTTGTTTGACTGGTTGTTTTGCCTCGTCACTGAAATCAGTAGTTATCTTTGGTTTCCTACAATCTCTTGCTTATGGTGAGTGTTTTGTTTGTCTCCAAAGCAGGTCTTGAGAAAGACACAGTAGCACATTTTATGACATTTTTTGAATGTCAAAGTTCACGGTGGTGCAATTACTGCTTTTGCAATTTTCTGATTTACTTTTTATGGTGTTGGAATATTTTAAGTGCCTGTGCTTTGAGGTACATGTAATTGCACAGTCACAGGTTGTAAAATATTCTGTTAAAGTGAAAATCCATGTTGTCAATTATAAAGATAGATATTTAAGTATACACAAATATAGCTTCCATTATCATTTTTACTATAATAGTACTCTGTAGAAAATAAAAATATTTCATTATCTATAAGATTACAACCTAGGTATACAAAATAGATTTTCAGCGTCACATCACAGATTGCGTGTACATACAAAACTTTATGGGCTAAATGAAAGGAAAATGGAAATTATTCTGCTTGGCATTTCTGTTAAAAGGAGACAAATGCTACAAATTATATCCTCTGGTCACATTACAAACAGTACCTTTCAAGTTGTAGCCAGATAGACATTCCTAGACATTCCTGTAGGTATTCCACCTACAATATTGGTGTCTCTCCCTCTAATGACCTATAATCAGTTACTAAATACATTGTATATTGACTCAGATTCACACAAAAATAATGGTAATGTTGTGTAAGTCTGGTAAGTCTGTTGTGGTAAAGGTGGTAAGTTATTGTAAAACGTAACAATAACTTATCTTATAATGTAACCTAGCAGCGTGTGAATTTGGGCTTTAAAGCTATTTGGTTGTTTCTTTTCCCCCAGCCATTTCCAACCATCGCAGAGGCAAGAAACAAAAAAGGAAATAAAAGGGTGTTTCTTACACAAAAGACCATTAACTACATAATCAATACACTTAAACAGCACCACTTTTTGACTTGGGAAAACCAATAATTTTTAAAGACATGGAATCCCTCTGATCATTCTTTTTGTTCTCCACATACTACTTATTTGAATAAATATAGAGATAAACTTGTAGGTAGATTTGCACATTATATTTTCTCATTTACAGTACATACAGTTAAAAACTCCCTCTGCTCATCAACTATTTCATACGGATCTCAGTGGCATTATGTGGTTTAAGACTGAACATAGTGCATTCGGTTACTGAGTACAAAGGTTTGGTAATACTTAATAATACCGGATCAAAGTTTGAATTTTGGACACAGGTCTTATACACGGCATCCATCTCAAATCTGCGGTATAACATGAAGTGGGAGTCCATGACAAATGTGTTTGGCCATTTCCCTTGCATTGTCCTGTCTGCAGAGCTTTGGTGGGAGCAGAGGAGAATCATTTACTCTCCTGACAGCGGGCCCCACGGGTGGGGTGGGGGGGGCTTTGTCTGTTTGCCTCGCCGGCGGCACAACTACAGCGTTGTCTCACTGCTCATGTCCCGGTGCCGCGGGTCCGTGTCCGTGTCCTCGTAGTCGGACTCCATCTCGATCTTGACCTGGGGCACGGGACAGGCCATGCCGCGGCTCATGGGCCCCGCCGGCGAAGACGGGCAGGAGATCTTCAGGTGCAGCGTGATGCTGAGGAGCAGCAAGTCACGGTTATGAACGCACAAGGTCCAGCCAGTGACATGGTGGTCAGGATGGGGAGGGGGGTAGTGGGAGAGAAAGGGGCAAATAAGGGGAGGAGAGCAGAGCAGGGAAGACAGCGATCGCCACAACACAGTCCACAAAAGAGTTAAGAGGAGAAGGCAGGGGTAAAAATGCAAAAGAAGAAATCAATCTGGTCATATGGGTACGGTGGAATTGATAATGATTGGCACACGTTGTGTTTTCAGGGTGAGTAGGGTGCAATTCAGCATGCGTGTCCTACTCAGTACTGCTTAGTAATAGTCCAACAGAATTCATCCAATACTGATGGTCAAAATATAATCTTTAAAGTAATATTGTGGTAGGGGGACCTCTAAACTTAATATCTGTTTAGAACCAATTCCACTAAAAAGCAATGCAGACCTGAACACCACCAGCCATGCCCTATACTACCAGAAAGAAGCAACACAGAGCAAAGCCCAAGTACACACACACTGACAACATTTACATGGTGTGAATTAAGGTGTGTGTACGCACAGCAACCCAAAGGAGAGAGCATGGAGGATTGGCTTAAAACTCACAGGCGGTAAAGATGACAAAATGAACACAACAAAACATGCCACACAACAGTATATACTCTGTACCATGGGGAAGACGTGTAAAAGTGGTGATCAAAATGTTCAGAATTATTTAATTCACGCACAGAGGAAAAAGAAACAACCAAAAATCCCAGTGGTGACTTGTGCAAATGCATTTCTCAAAGTGTAAAGTCGTATTTTCAAAATGACCTCTTTTCATACAAATGTTTACATGGACAATTGTTTATTTCTATTTATTTAGTTTTCTTTTTGAGCAGCAGCATGACATGAGTTTTCTACAGATGTTAAGGGCTTAATGGGCCCGTCTGGCCACGTGAGGTCACATGCACCATGCTGTTGAAAAGGAGGTCAGCGTATTGACCTATGTCCTGTGTCATACTGTATGAGATCTATGATTCATATCTGTCAGGCACCATCAGTGGTAGATTCACAGATTTAGTGAGCACCCGTAATAAATGAACCATGTTTTTTTTTTCTCAAACAGAAACCTGTAGATTTGGATTTTTTTTGTGTGAAAATGTTTCAAGAAACAATGGAAAACATTACAGATAGTCTTTAAAAATAACTGTTAAACAACAGAATGTCTACAGACAAGCTTACTGATGCTTAAAAAGTTCTATCTGCATTGCTTTTAAGTGGATGATGAGAACATTAAGGGCATTATGCTGGGAAAGACAACGGAACAGAGTGAGAGACGTAAAAGTGAAAAAACAATGTCCACTCAGGTTGCGTATAATAAAACTAGAACTGTGCTGTGTCTCTATAGAACCAATACTCTATTGTAAATATGTAACTATGTAATAAATATGTGGCATATTATACTTGAAGCAAGTCTAACAGTCTACTTATGGGCACAACTTAATGTGTTACAGAGAATCAAAAGTTGGTAGCGAGCCACAATGTTAATGTATTTGTATTACAGGACAGATTATTACTGGGGTGTGAATAAGAGTAAACATTAGCAGGCGAGTGCAACAGAAGGGGAAATGTGTCAATAATTGTAATAATTGCCAGGCTGGCAGTGTGCTGCCCACTCTGAGTTGTCATCTGGGGCCTGCAAGAGGTCACGGTAGGGGACATGGAGTTTGAGTACACAGTACCTGCGGTCCAGGTCGGAGTCTGGGGGAGAGCAGTTAGAGTACGGGTGGTACTTCTCCTGAGGAGGCAGAAAGCAGCGAAGGTTCACAAGATGTCCAATGGGTGGCAGTAGTGGTACATTATGTGTAAAATTGAGAACAGGGGCTTTCTTTGTCTTCATCTCTCTCTCTCTCCCTCTCTCTCTGTGTGTGTGTCTGTGTGTGTGTGTGTGTGTGTACAAGAATGTGTGCTTTCACATGCAAAATGTGGCAAAATGAGGGGTGTTGTTGAGGGGTTAATGCTGTGGCCCACAGAGTGTTTACAAAACAGTGCTGTTGTGCTTTGGGGTGCTGCTGCAGCTTAACTTGAGCGATAACAGAGGCCCTGGCGAGCACTCTAAAGCACGCTTACCTCGTCCTCACTGTCATCCGCTCTTGACTTCTTCTTGTCTTTTGTTGTCTTCTTCTCATCCTCTTTCTTCTTCTTCTCTTTTTCAGGCAAGAGATCATCCATCCAAGCTAAGTCATGCTGCGAGAACACCATGTCCAGCATCTTACGCACCAACAACAGCCCAAGAATCTAAGAATAGAAAACAAACATTCCATTAGTTCTTCATCAGATTTCATATTGGCTTAACATCTGCAAAGCTGAAACTACTTAGCAGTGATGGTGAATTTCTAAGGTTCTTCGGTGAAACGAGACCCTTTAGATTATATCCTTTGTACAAGGTCGGTAAACTCCTCCAAAGGAGACAGGGCCCTTCTCTTTTTCTCAGAGAAATGTCTGATGAGCATGCAAATTACCACAGATGAGCACACAGGGCTTCATTAGTTGCTCTCACGATTTGACATTTGAAACCTTTACAAAAGAATCAGCAAGAAAATAGGGCAGCAGGCGTCCTTGGGCAACACCCATCACCTCCACAAACCCTATAAGCCAAGGCTGTCTACACAGCATATGTAGCAATTAGAACATAGCATGCACACACTCACACACACACACACACACAGAGACACACACACACACACACACACATACACACACATACACACACACACACGTCAATGATTTACCATAACAGGAAAGATAATGGCCAGAAAAGTGGATTTGAGAACCCAGAGGACAATGAGGCATATGATCTGGATCAGTGTGAAGAGGTGAATCCGTCTCAGGGGCACATGGCGTAGAAAGCTGAAATCAGGCTGGTGCTTGGACGGCATCAGATATAATTTTATGCGGTCCCAGAACTGCAAGGAAAAACACACAAGTTCAGTAGTTTCTGCTGTAACGAACGACAGTGAAGTTACGCAGCAATTCAGTATTCAGTCACTACTTTGAAACCTCATTATAGCTCTCGGTGGTGGTATTTCATATTAATCAGTTATCAAGTAATCTTCGATTAGACTGTCTCTCCTTGGATCTGGTATCATATTGGGATTGGGAAAGGAAAACTACGCAAATTCAATAGTTTCTTCTGTAACGACAATGGAGTTACTCAGTAATTGTCACTACGTTTGAGACCTCATCATAGCTCTCAGTGGTCTTATTTCTTACTCATCAGTTTTTGAGTAATCTTCATTTAGACCGTCTCTCCTTGAATGAGGCATCAAATTGTTTGGCCACTGACATTTACTGGAATGCGACTCTGAAAACACCTGCTAGGACTGCCAAACTGAGCGGCCTCCCTTCTCACCATGCCTGACAAGAGTACAAGAATTCATCCTGAAATTGCGGGCCACAGACATCAGAAGCATACAAATCACCTGCTCACTCCCACATGAAGAAAGTACAAGAGGAAAGTTAATTATTTGATCATGATTCTCGCTGAAATGAACTGTCACTACATTGCACATATCTGTACATGTTGTTCATACATTGTTCATATTACATAGCCATATTTATTCTGCTCTAATAAGATTACTGCTAATACACTGCACATGCTTATATTTAATTTATACTACTCTAAACCACCTTCTGAAAACAACTGTTTACTACTGTCTACACTGCACAATATCTTTTGTCATGTCTATGCACCACCTACTTGTATTTCACATTGCACTTTTCTGCTTTTTTGCACTTCTGGTTAGACACAAACTGCATTTCGTTGTCTCTGTACTTGTACTCTGCACAATGACAATAAAGTTGAATCTAATCTAATCTAAACTGTCTAATAACTGTCAACATTGACATCCTCACCCAAAGCACCAAATGGCAGAATTGTGCATGACTTTAAGAGTCATTAGAGGTTTAAAATCCAGTCCGATCAGTGCCCCACCATGCGCTCTGAATTTCAAAGTGAAACATTTTGTAGCAATTATTTGATTGGTAAGACTGCTAACTACTGTATCACTCATTACAAAACAAAATAGAGACAATATCACTCACTACAAAACAAAAAACAGAAGCCCTCATAAATGTAATGGCTGCATTTCTCAATATTCTTTTGGGACATGGTAACCTTGAAATAGACCAGTGGTTCCCAAGGTGTGGGTCATGCCTCCCGGGGAGCTCAGACTTGCTTAGTAGGTGGTGGCCACATGAATTGAAGGTGTGAAATGGAAAGAAATGGAATGAAAGCCATAAACACCCGACTACTGGTCAATTTAAGTATGACAGTGCTCTTACAGCATACTAGCCTGTAATTAACCTATTTTGTAGCCTATTATATATATATATATAATAATTTAGTCTTATATCTAAGACCTGCCATGGAAAGTTTGGGGACCACTGAAATAGACATATTTATTTTGAGCCAATGTGGAAATATTTTAGCTTAACTTTGTTACTGGGCAATTCCACAGAAAATGGACTTTTTGTCACATCCATAACACCAGCGAAATGCCTTGGCATTTGTATGATGTGAATGATAACATTTATTTTTTGTGCATTTTTTCTCATGTACATTCTTCAGCCAAAAATAGCAAATGGTCAAATTTCAGGTAATCATTCACATCAAACCATACCATCACATTTTATTGGCATTATGGATGTTACAAAAAACGTAATTTTCCATGGAATTGCCCTACTGCATTTGCATGGATGGAGCATGCCGCATTACCTGAATTCCACTGAGCGAGGCCACTCCCATGTAGAGGAAAACTCCATAAAGTACTGGCATTGGGATGTACTGTGCAGAAAGAAAGAAATTAACTAAAACTCACATGTCAGTGATGCAACATACATAATTAAATAAACATGTATGAGAAATGCTGTATTCTTATAATCTGACACGATTCATGTTCAAGACTACGCCTTCAAACTAAACCCCTCATATCGTACTAGGACCCCCGGGTATCATGCTGCAAGATTCATCTCTCACCTGAAGTATAGGGGCCAGGAAGATGGACACTCCGGTGAGAACAAACACAAGAATCCCAGTCACTCTCTGTTCTCTGCATTTCAAGAAAAACAAGAAGAAAGCCAAGACAGAGTTACATAAATCACTGATTTTGTTACCTCTTTTCTTCATAAACTCTCTCTCTCTCTCTCTCTCTCTCTCTCTCTCTCTCTTTCTCTCAGTTCACTCACCTCACCCCCAGGAACTGGGGCTGCTCTCCAGGTGCGCTGGACTCGCTCTCCATCTTAAGGGAGTCTATGTGGGCAATGGAGATGACAGTGGCAGCTACGTACCAGGGCAGTCCCAAGAAGGAACAGACTGCCATCAGTATACCCACACACAACAGGTCCAAGTGATAGCCACACCCTTTCTGCGAGATGAGGAGAGAACGCAAAAAAGTTAACTAGAAATGCAATTCCAAGGAATTACCAGTGCATGAAAATGCAAAAAATGGTACGCAAAATATCATATATAAGGACATTTTGGTAGTGGTTGCTAGATTGTTGCTAAGGTAATTGAGATGTTTGCTAGGATGTTGCTAGGGTAGACATGGTGGTTGCTATACTAAATACAGTGGTTTCTATGCTGCTTGCTAGGGTAATCATGATGGTTGCTATGGTGATTGCTAGATTGATATTATGGTTGTGGTTGCTAGGTTGTTGCTAGGGTAATTGAGATGGTTGCTATGTTGTTGCTATAGAAGACATGGTGGTTGCTATACTAAATACAAAAGTTATTATGCTGGTTGCTAGGGTAATCATGTTAGTTGCTATGGCGGTTGTTAGTTTGACACTACGGTAGGGGTTGCTGTAAGTTGTTCCTCGGGTAATTGAGATGGTTGCTGGGTTGTTACTAGAGTAGATATGGTCGTTGCTATGCAAATAAAGTGGTTACTATGCTGGTTGCTAGGCTGACTTTATGGTGGTGGCTGCTAGGGTAATTGAGATGGTTGCTAGGGTGTTGCTAAGGGAGATATGGTGGTTATTATGCTAAATAAGTGGTTGCTATTCTGGTTTCATGCACTGTAATCAAGGAAAAAAACAGAAAGAAATATAAACTCACACACGACCGGTGATGCAACGATGATTTATGGCAGATGACCAGCGAAATAGAATAGAATGTATTGAAGTGAATGGTACAAACGGCAAGTGGAACAATGGGGCGACCATCGCCGTCGCATAACTCTACTCGGCCCCTTTCTATTTTTCAGGGCGATTTTGATACGTCATAATAGAAAACAGGTGTATGGTGAGTGAATCTCCACGGAATTTGTGATCGCGTCGCCAGTACTGTGTGTTATGCAGCAATTAACAAAATTCCACCGTTGCGTTTGACTGTCACATCGCCGGCCATGTGTAACCCCTTTAAATGTCATACTAAGAGGGTGCCAGAACATTAACTTCATCTTTTTTTCCTGGAAACCCTACACTCTTTTGTTTTAAATAATTTAGAAACAGAACCAGACTACCTTAATGATAACGGCTATTGTACCTTGAGTTTGTTCTCCTTGCGATTGACAATAACAGCACTGATTTGTTGATCCATGAAAATCAGGATGCTGACAAGGAGTGCTGGAACAAAGCTGGCCACATACACCCACCAGGGGTTCTTTCCGAAAGGTAACACAATCCAGCCGCGACCTGGACGGGTGGGCTGTATAGAGACAGTCCCAGTAAAGACATACAATAATACAGCAGCTTCTAACAATATTACTAAAAATACTGTATAACATATTAGAAATAGGCTTACAGTACCTTAAATTCAGTGGGAACAATTAGTTTAGGAGTCTTTAGCCCCATCAACATATCAAGACCCACAAATGTCATGATTGACATGAAGATGGAGAAGTCACTGATGAGCTTGCGAAGCTGGACATTCACAGATATAATGCCAGTCACACACACACACACAAAAAATGGAAATTATGGAAATATAAGTTAGAGTTTGATATTCACTTGAATTAATTATTAATTACTGGTATTAAAAGCAGATTATCATGCACATTCTGTAACATTCAATAGACTCAGTGGCAGAAAATGCCCTACTGTTATTAAGAGCATTGGGAATGAGGGAACTTGAGAGATAATAAGGGAAGAGAAGAGAAGAGAGGTCTTTGGGAGCCTTATCTAGTGCAAAGTGCAAAGCCCAGTGGTAAGCAGGGTTTGCCGGGAAATTATATACTGGTATAGGAACAGGCAGGAGTTTTGGCTTACATTTTCACTGCTATATGTTCTAGCTTCATTCAATGTACTCTACTTTCTATATTTGTTAGACTGCATGCAGAGCTTCCTATTTGGGCCTTTGTTATTTGCTGCCATCCCTCACCGCAGTGGGGAAGTAGCGGCTGAATTTGAACTTCTTTAGGGAGACAGTCATGGAGTAGGTTCCAAAGAAGAGGATGAAGGACATCAGAGCCAGGTCGGGCACGAACTTGCAGGACTTGCCCACCAGAGCACCTCCATACTTCACACACTCCTTCTTACTGAGCTGCGTCCAGTCCAGAGCTGTAATATTTAACTAGGAGAGGACAGCGAGAGCGAGAGAGAGAGAGAGAGAGAGAGTGTGTGCGAGAGTGAGAGCAAAAGAGAGCGAGAGAGAGAGCAAAAGAGAGCGAGAGAGAGAGAAGTACAAAGAGGAGAAGTAGAGTGGGAGGTGAAGGAAGGTCGTGTTTGACAGACGACAAAGAGAAAAAAGAGAGAAAGATAAAAAGAGAAAGGACAAAAACCAACCATGGACATGGTTGGAGCCATGGAGGGAGCCTCCATTTCAAAATGTCTATGGATTTCCCAACCCTCTTATCTCCCAACCCTCTTATTCAAAACAAATACCCAGCATCACTCTAGTCTACACTGTGATCCTTTTAGAGATGCTCAAAGCACAATTATTACAAGAAAGATGGTGCTTCTCATTCCAACACCCCCCCCCCCCCCACACACACACACACACATTCACACACCACCACACACACCCAACCTCCAGCATAGTGGTATCTCAATAGAAATCAGCCACTTACCCCAAACAGAGCAGAAGTGTTGTCTGGCACTGGCACTACAGCAGAGAACATCAGTGAAGCCACTGCAGAGACAGAGCCACAAGGGGGAGGAGGAGGAAGAGGAGGAGGGTCAGGGAGGAAGGCCTTGGGCTTGGTGATGACATGAGTGTGATTCCATTAAAATGTTAAAACTACTGATACAGGTAGCGACTCATACTCACATCGGACAGCAGCCGAATTGGTTTTGTGCAACGGAAACAAAAATGAAATATATCAGTTAAAACAGTCAAATAAAGAATCCAGTCATTCCTACACATCACATTGATTTTATTTCATGCTTTCCTTGTTATATATTACTTAAAACATAGTGAATGAATCTGTATAATGTCACGTAAGAAATGAAAAGATCAGAAGATTATTTAACAACACCCACCTCTCCCCTCACCATCTTCCCTTACATGCAATTCTAAACAATTTGCCAAGAATGGACTCACTCGGGTCAGGGGCGATGCACTCGCACTTGTACTGGGTGACGTAGTCGGGCTTGAAGTCTGTGTTGATGGGGTAGTACTTGAAGGAGCCCACCATCTTCTTGATTGCGTCCGAAATGAAGATGAAGGAGATGAGGCTGGAGAATCCCTCCTCGGTGAAGCGTGTCATGTACTTGATGATGTAGCTGGCGTCCGTGGCCACCAGGAAGAAGCACTGCACGCAGGAGTGTATGCCGATCCACAGGCGCAGCTCCATGTAGTCAATGCTGTTGCTCCTGTTAGTTGAGGGGGTGAAAGGTGGAAAACAAGTAAAGAGTTTAAAAAGGGCTTGTTTGAATATCAAAATGACAATGCTTCAAATTTCCACCAAGAGGTTTTACTGAGTTTTGATGGTTTGAATGTTCTGTGTGCTCTTCACACAGTGTGTATTTTTGTTTAAGTGTGTGTGTGTGTGTGTATGTGTGTGTGTGTGTGTGTGTGTGTGTGTGTGTGTGTGTGTGTGTGTGTGTGTGTGTGTGTGTGTGTGTGTGTGTGTGTGTGTATGTGTGTGCGCGCGCGTGCATATGTCTGTTTGTGTGTGAGAGTGTACATGTGTGTGAGGGTGCATGTGCTTCCTTGCAGTCATGAAAGAGGTGAGCGAGGGACGCTCACTTGCTGAATTCATAGAGCAGTTTCTCAAAGATGAGGATGGGCCCTGTGGAACTGAGGATGATGAGTGGCTGGCCACTGAACAGGCAGAATACTGTCCCGGCCAGAGCTGTGCCCAGGAAACTCTCCATCACCCCCTGATGGACAAACACATTGTTGTCAAAGAAATTCTATCTTTGGGGCCACTGCTATGCTATCTTAAGTGACACTACATCACAAACGTCCACAAATAAAATGGTAAGAAGCCAACAGCCTATGCTGAAAATACAAACCAATAGAATACACAGAACTCACTGTGTGTCTCAACTTAATATATTGGTGACATTCATCAGCATTTGCCTAATATGTGATTAATTGACCACTAGCACCAAAACGTGTACCTGGTAGTTGTCAGTGGCATCTCCAAGGAGGCCACCAAAGGTGATTGCGTTGGTGATGCAGCCCAGGTAGATGAAGAGGACAGCAGAAATGGACTGAACATGAAAGCCCTCATATAAATCACTAGGGAACCAGGGAACCTTACGCTTGATGTCTAAGAACAGGCCACCACAGAATCTGTGGAGTAGAATTCATTCAGTCAGCGTACTGCTACATGCTACGTTAAATGTCAAAGGTAAATAGCATTACTGTGAGAGGATACGCTAGCAGTGAAGCTAGCCACTATTTAGCTATGTCCAAATACCCGGTTAAATATCTTTTTAGTTTGAAGTCTATTTGTTTGTGAGTGAAATTTCTCCCATACCGGTGGTGCACTGGTCCAATCCAAACTGGGCAAAAGTTTTCAGAAGCAGACAGTGGGGTGTAGACATATGCTAGCTCAGGCAGAGCCATAATTAAAATGTACTGGTGGAAGACATCTAAGCAGGATAATGAGCTGGTCTATGTTCTCTCAGGCAAACAGTTATCTGTTTATCATAGGCTACGTGTTTAGAATAGTCTCCCAGCATCAGACTTATAGACTAATGCCCGACAAATGCTAATATGAATATGAATATGCATTATAAGCTCTCTGATTTAATGAAAAACTTTTCTATTGCTCCAAATAATCAATTTGGAAAAACTGACAAAAATTCTAAGTCCAGAGCCAGAACCATTTATCTCTCACCTCTTATTATATATTGATTTATTGTTCTATCATCAGAAAATAAGTTATCTATTTAGCTCCACATACTTTCTAGCCAACACTGGTTGGTTATTTGTGGTCATGGTTAACTGTACCATTTGGCCTGTGTCATCAGACAGTTTTAATCATTTGTACACATCCGCCTCACTGCTGTGCTGTACCTGCCAGTGAAGGCCAGCTCCTCTCCAAGCTCATGCGCTGCGGGCATCTCCTCATCGTCACCGTGGCCTCCTCCCCCACCGGCCGCCCCATTCATCTGGCCAAGCTCGTTCAGGGAGAAAACTGACTTCCTGTCACACACACACACACACACACACACGCACGCATGAATTTACGGTAAACATGAATAGGGAATCACAATCTCAAATGTGGCATGAAATGTCCCAGCCAAAACAAAGGCTCTCACCATTAAGACTCGAGCATACTGTACCTTTTGTCAGCTGAGGGCACTTTCTTGGGGGGCTCAATGCGGATTTTGGGGTCCCATTCCCCAGGTGGCAAGACGATGACCTCGTCCAAGAACTCATCGATGCCGGCGATGAGATCCTCCCGATCCCTGGCTTTGTATGCGACATCACTGAAGAGCTGTAAGGAAACAAAAACATAGATGCAGAAAGGTGAACATGCACAAGAATACATTCATGTGATTTGTAATAGTCCTTCTTATCCGCTCAATCACACACAACAAATGCGTTTTTAAATTTCAAGAGGATTTTCACATTTTCATTCTCATGGAGGAGTGATCCTGAATACTCACATCATCTACCATCAGGGTGGCGATGGCTCGGCCAATCTCATTATAGGACTTGGCTTTGCCATGAGGTCCCAGGAGAACAAATAAGAACCTTGGTTGAAAACAGAGAAACATAAATATTAATTAGGCCTCTCCTAAACCTTACTGTCTGTACTTTTACTTTGCTCAATGTATATTCCATAAGGGTAATGTAATATGAATGAATAAGAGAAAATGGTGAGGGTGGACATTAACCTAGTGGGCACGGGGACCTCAGTCAGTCCTCCGAGTGTGGTTGCCTGAGCCAAACGTACAAAGGCCACAAAGGGTTTGTCCAGGAAGTCAACTTCTCCAATCAGGACATTGGATGCCTCTGCATCTCGGGGGATCTTTTTGATGAATTTGTTCTTCAGCTGCGCAAAGAAGGGGAGAATCCAGGGAAATACATTATGACCAAAAGGCATAAAGAAACAAGTCCAACTGGAGCCATGTATCCTCCATTCCAAAATCCCATCCCATTCCCATCATATCATGAGGAACATCCTTCTAGGAAGCAATATATCACAGATATATATTATTTACTTTGGGTCTTATTACACAGGGGATTCCATATAGCACAGCTAACCTGACCTATATCAAATGATATCCTGTGTGTTTAGTCTCTTCACACATAGATAGTGTCACAACAGAGAATACTTTGTTCTCTGTGTAAGGTCTACAGCAGGTTGCTCATTGTTGGACACTTAGATAGTGGATGTAAAACTAGGGATAAGACTGAGATTATGTAGCACACATCGGTGTATAAATCAAATTTAAAGATCTAAGTCTCAGGTTTGCCTCATGCTAAAACATCATAGCTGGCAGTGTGTCCAACATAGGTTTGAAAGATGTAGTCAAAATAATGTCCTCATTACTAAGATCATTATCTTGATAATTCTACATGATGTGTAACAGACTCACAGACCTTGCAAAAAGCACCAGGCAGCTAATGTATGACCATCACATGGAGAGTTCCGTCAGAACTTTACAATGCATTGCATTCAAAATTACATTTAAGGCCAAGAGAGTGAGGATAAATGATTATAATGCAAAATCTCAAAATCATCTCAGTCAGTCCTGAATGCTGTAACTGTACCATGACCCTGCTTGTCTATGGGCCACTGGCTGGTCAAAAAATGACTGTGTAGACGAGTACAGGTGTTGGCACCATATAATGATGCCAGTGCATGTCCTCAGAGATGGCCTGCGAGTCTGCATGTGAGAGCGAGGCACGAGGACCTGTTTATAGTGGCAGCTCAATGTTGACCCAGACAAACCCCTCCCAACCAGATCACAAGCCAGCAGTGCACACACACACACACGCACGCACACACACGCACATTCACAAACACGTACACACACAAACTCCATACAGGACATACACAACATGCAAAACTCTATGCATCAATAAAGACGTGTAGACTGACAGGGATGTTAATGCTTTTAGGCTTTAAGTGAATGTAAGCATGCAACAAGTGCATTAGCATTATTATCATTATCAGTATTCAGTCCTCAGGCTTTGATCTGGCTCTTGCCTTTATGTACAAATAATAGCAATCGTCATAGTAGTAATTTGCTATTTTTGTAATTTGCTATTTTTGTATAAAAATATCTTTGTCTCGTTGATCTATTGTCTCTTTGATCTTTTTTTCCCTCTTTAAACCCTAAACATAGCAAAATATTGTCCTAAAAGGTCAACATCACTCTCCTAGATATTGGTACGGCACTAACAAAAACCCAGGCTTGATGTTCTGACAACATACCACTTCACTTAACCAAAAACCAATACTGGTTGCCATGGAAACTGTGGATGGGAGAAAACAAACCCTGAAGCAGTACAAATAATTGTCAGTGTAAATATCATATGGAACAAACTTCCCAAAGCCATGGCAACATTTCAGCCCTCTGCACAACTGCATGGTGAAAGGCGGTCCAGGAGAATGATTAAGTGAAAACAATAAGGTTGCTCCGGCCGTGCTTACCTGGTCTGTGCTTGGTGTATCAGCAATATCATTCATACTGCGACTTTGGGCATGACCTGTAATACAAAATGCAGGCATACCTCAATGTAAAGCCTCCTCCTACATGAATTTCATAAAATGTTGTAATGATAATTGGAACAAATATACAATTGAAACATTGTGGAACATTTTTTCGCCAGTGGAAATACAAGTTTGTGGGCGTAGTTATATGAAAGATACTCTGTGAACTGTATCAGACAGAGCATTGCAGCTTTCAGCAGAGTATTGCAGAGTCTTAAGTAGCATACAATGAATAACAATCAATTCATTTATCAATTCATTGATAATTCAATCAATAATCACACTGGTGTAAGAATTGTTCAAACACAAAATATAATTTGGGACAAATGGGATGAGGAAATGTGTTAGAGTGCCATGAAGGCCAGGGAGTGAGTGGGTGGTAGAGTGAGTGCCGGGGAGAGCAAGAGAAGAATAAGGGAAGGGTGGAGACTCACGCAGACGGCCATAGTTGCCTGCCTGTTTGGAGCGCAGGTCTTCTGTGGAGCGGTTAAAGTTTGCTCCCGCGGGTGGGGCGCGGTTTGGACTGCGGTCTGGAAAAAGGGAGCGAGGTGGACAGAGTGAATGGCTAGCCGTGCGCTAGGCGACTTGTTACGCTACAGTGGACAGAGACAACTCAAAGAGGGTCACGCTCGAGAAGAGACATTCACTCACTCACACCACCGCTGCCATTCTTCCACTCAACCGCATCATGCAAATCAAATCCAGGAAACTGACCTAAGCGGCCAGTGCAAGCGGGTAGTGTCTTAAGACGCAAGGTGTCTGGGGAGAGGGTGGAAAGGTCATGAGCAGCACTCACTGCCGGCACTACCGCCGCCTGATTTGCCGATGTCTGCCAGGGAGCGGTGGATAGGCTTCTTGGTCTGATGCCTGTGCTTCCGCAGCAGGACGAAACTGATCTTATCCCGCAGTTCTGGACCAATCATCCCCTCTTCGATCTGTCTCTCGATAATGTCATCTGGAAAAGAAGCCATTTGTACCATTGTCGTGACCATTCATTAAAATTATATGGATGACTTCTAATCCTCTCCAATCCAACAGAGCAATAAATAAATGATTTTTGCTTCACCCACCCTTAGAGGAGACAAATTGATAAATACTTATGCTTTCCGCTTCAACCAAGTGTGAAAACAATCTTTGGAGAAATTATTCTCATTGCAAATTATTTAATCAGCACAAAACTTTTCATGCTTTGTTAAAAACTTTTCATTGGAAGTTTAGTATCATATTTCTGTATATTAATGTCTGTGCAGAGCTATATGGCATGGCCTCAGGAAAAATACTAAAACTCTAAGCTAGTGTGTCTCAAATGTTCCCTCAAACTGGTTTTAGTAGACAGCTGCTTTATTTGGTTTCTTTTTACAACCTGCCTGAGTTCTTTCTTTGGCTATCAGGTCAATCTCTGATTGCCCATACACAGACATGAAGAACACTTTTCACTAGACTGTGTGGAAAACCTAACATGGGAGACCCTACTGACACTACTTTAGAACATAGCTTTTTTCTGAAGGCATTACATTTGCACAGTAATTAACTCTGCCCTGTCACTCACCCACTATCTGCGGTAGAGAGTACCCCTCCAGGTCAAGTAGCACAGTGCCAGTTTGTAGACAGGTGCGCAGCTCAAACAGGCTGTGCAGGGACAGTGTGGACACATGAGGCTTGCTCCACCGCTCACCACCCTCCTCCACCTTCTCCTCAAACTTCACCCACCTAGAAGACAGGTACAGGGAGGAGAGTATGACGTCAGAGGATGTCCAAGATTTACTGACACTGTTGGGTATAAGTTTCTATGGGTCCTTGAATGTCCTTGTGTGTTTGTGTGTGTGTGTGTGTGTGTGTGTGTGTGTGTGTGTGTGTGTGTGTGTGCCTATCTGTGGTATTTTTGTGGTTGTATTCATCCATATTGACCAGTGTGTCCATGTGTTAACAGACTTTTGTTTAACTCGGTAAAGTAAAATAGAATGCACGTGTGATGTGTGGTCAATTCCCATGTGAGTGGTCAGATATATGTCTGTGTCTGTGTCTGTGTCTCTGTCTGTGCTTGATGGGGCATGGCCAGGCTGGATGAGGGAGCAGAGGAATGGGCGGTGGGACGTAGGAGAGAGGCTACCTGGCCGACTCCTTCCACTCCAGCTCGTCCCCCTCATGCTGCAGCGTGTCCATCTCTGTGAACAGGGTCGGTGTGGGCATGTCATCGTCATCGCCCAGGATGTAGCGAAGACGCTCAGCCGCAGGGGACACTGCAAGAACACACACACAGGTACATACGTTTGTCTGTTTGGCCAGTACATGCTTTGTGAAACACAATGACTGTTATCCTGTGAATAAAATGCACTTTCCAAAGGTGAATACATTTACATCGGCTGAGGTGAAATTGAGGTGAAATTGATATACGCTTTGTGATTTAGCACCAAACCTCAGACATCGCTGGAAAAGTAAAAGTTCCATCGGACTGACCTTCACAGAATGTAAGCTTTGCACTGTTTGTTGACAAGTCAAGGATAGGTTATTATTTATATGGCACAATTCATCCACGTTGGTAATTCAAAATTCATGGAAAAATAAAAGATTAAATAGAAGCTTCAAGAACACAGAAAAACTAACTGAACAAAAAAATGACATAAAAAGTTGGGTGGAATTGATCAGTTAAGAAAAGGCATCTGAGAAGAGTTGAATCTGTTGTCTAGATTTGAAACTTTGGGAGCACCCTTGATCTCATCAGGAAGTTGGCTTCAGAGCTCAGTAGCATAGCAGCTGAATGCTACTTCACCATGCTTAGTTCTGACAGAAGACATTGATTTATCTCCAGTGTTCTGAGAGAGTGGGTGTATACTCTTGAAACATCTAAGTGGTTATTTGATCCTGTCCTATTTAGTGCTTTATAAAGCAGCACTAAGGACGGAATGGAAGCCAGCATAAAGACTTAAGCTTCGGAATAACGCTTTCAATTTGTAACAGTGTCCTTGACTTTAAGTCATTTTGCAAAAACATAAGCATAAATCTCTCCTCAACATTATTTCAGTTTCAGTTGAAAAAAAAACATTAATTTTGTTCATTTGGTCAGTGCATTTAGATTATTGCAGATCACAGTAATTTCTTTGCATTCTAACCATGAGCCTGCTGTGGGCCCTAGACTCTCGAGCATTTTGATCACAAATGGGAGAGGAGTGGTTTATTTGCATTTGATTCCGCCTCCTCCTCATCCCCATACAAATCTGAACCACAAGCGCTCTAACGCTTTTCAAGGCTCAAGGGCTCAGGGAAGCCAAGAGGGAGCAGGGAATCAGAATCGACAAGCAGACAGACAGACACCTCAGTGGAGCAAAGGAGATAATGCCTCCTCCAGCTTAATTGCACCATGACGAGGAAAACAGGTTGGCCTTCTCCTTGAAACTCATTTGCAACTCACTTTTAACAGAAGCGTGCAAGACAGAATTTGTCTCAGACGTAGCAAATTGACAAAAAACAAATTGATATTGATGCACAGGCAATTTGACAGACATGGTTTATCCTTTTCTGTTTTCACAATATAAGCAATTGTACTGCTGCATTTGTGTTGGTTAAAAAAACAAAAGAACAATTGTGTGGATCTTTTAACAGACTGTTTTCATATCTCTACCTCCGTGCTGTCGAATGAAACGGTGCATCCTCCTGTGAGCTTCTCTTACGGGGACCTCCAAATGAGTGGTGTGAGTTCCACTGATCGGGTCACACACACACAGCACACAGCCACAGGCCATGGACAGCACGATATTTCCAGGCCAGCCAAGTAGGACCACTCCAGGGCCCGGCTTTTCAGCAGATAATTCAATGCTGAATGCTGTGACCTTTCAATAATGCACCACCAACTCTCCCAGGCCGCCACACCACAAAACCACATAAAACAAAAGAAGGGCTTGTTTGAAATAAAGAGCAACTAAACCGTTGATCTCAATTTTCAAACAAAAACATGCTATGAGCACACTATGACAGAATCGCACCCTGAGTGCAGAGGCTTTACCTAATATTAACTAATCATCATAAACATGTGTGTACTGTACGTGCTGTGCATTTAAATGCAAACATGTATTTGACTTTTAGGTCATTTTGATTTAAAACTGTCTCTGTAAATCAGCATGAGAACACATTTATGTGACATATTTTGTTGTTTTGGCTGCTAACTCGTTGGCAATGGCTTTATAATTCGCAGCACGGGTAGATGCAGATATGTTGGATATGAAGGATGGTATTGATTTGCTCTATTGATGTGGGACCTGGGAAATGGATGCCTCGTGTTTTTTTGTCTGTGTGCACACACTGACCACAAAGGGCTTGGTGGTCAACTTGTCAGATTAGTTATGCAGGCAGATAGGACATGGTTAAAACTACAGTGTCCTCAAAATACTTACTTGTTTTCTAAGTATTTTAAGGACACTGCCATGACACCCTGTACACAACACACACAGACAGACAGACAGACAGACAGACAGACAGACAGACAGACAGACAGACAGACAGACACACACACACACACACACACACACACACACACACACACACACACATACAAAAGGTTCATCCAACCAATCCCTACATTACTTTGAAATTCAATGTATTGTTTCATTGTCAGTGCCTCCCTTTACCAGCTACTTAATGTTAACAAGGATATCGCACCAGCAGGGAAGCCCTTTCATGTCCATGGTTTCTGTTAGTCTTGATCCTGTCATTTGAGTTTCATTTACTTCCACAGCTTTCATCTTAATCTTTCCTTCAACTCATTCTCAAATTATAAATGTATTACTTTTCCTTTAATGGATATACTGCTTTATCTGCTGCAATGTTCAATTGTGGTAGTGGTCTTATTAAATTACACTGCACAGTCTTCATATACCCTACACAGCACACACACACACACACACACACACACACACACACACACACACACACACACACACACACACACACACACACACACACACATACACACACACACATGCGCACACAAACACACAGACATACACTCACTAACAGAGGAACCAGAAAGTAGCTCATTCTCTTTTGCTTTTTTGCTCTCACTCTCTCTCTCTCTCTCTCTCTCTCTCTCTAACTTTCTCTTTCATGCCAGGCACAAAGCACAAAGCACAAAGACACACACACAAACACACACACACACACACACACACACACACACACACACACACACACACACACACACATACATAGACACACTTCCATACTATGTATATATAAGTATAAGTATAAGTATAAGTATATATACTCTTTTGATCCCGTGAGGGAAATTTGGTCCGTTTATCCCAATTTTATTGCATTTATCCCAATCCGTGAATTAGTGAACACACAGCACACAGTGTATGCACAGTGAGGTGAAGCACACACTAATCCCGGCGCAGTGAGCTGCCTGCAACAACAGCGGCGCTTGGGGAGCAGTGAGGGGTTAGGTGCCTTGCTCAAGTGCCTACTGGTCGGGGTTCGAACCGGCAACCCACACAGGTCCGAAGTGCTAACCAATAGGCCACGGCTGCCCCTAATACAGTATGTAATACACTATGTGATAAACAGGCCGCAGAGACTAATTATAAGCTAGAAATATATATTTATATACACACACATATATTGATTGACCGATTGATTGTGACCAATTGATTGTGAACAAATTGATCACACATAGACTTCTCTATTACACACTACACACTGTCTTTTTCACACACATTGTTATGCCCTTAAGGGCACTCTGCTTTATCGATTACAACACAGAGGACATATAGGAGAGCCCCCTTAGCCTTAGCTAAAAGGGCTGTCACAGGCTAGCTCCTCGTGTATCATCTCCAGTCCTCAGGGTGATGGCTGGACTGTCTTTACTGTGATTACACCCTGTTACAGTCAGCACTACCCATAGAGCACAGAGACTGAGGGCCGGCTGCTTGGACAGCCTGGTTGGTCTGAGACACTCACTTGTCCTGTTGATGTCAGGGGGCAGGCTGTGTTCGGGAGGGTCCAGGCCCCCAGCCTCGATGTCGTACCGGTCCAGGTCGTGGTGCTCGTGATGTCTGTGATGGTGCTCATACCGCCTGTCTCGCTCCACGTCCCCCGAGTCTCGGCTGGACATGGAGCGTCTTCGCCGGCGCTTGCGTCTGTACCCTCGAGGGATCGGCACACCGATGTAGATGGATTGATGTTCTGAGGGAAGGAAGAGGAGGAGGTAGGGGAAGAGGAAGAGTGATGGGATTTGATATTGTACACAAAGGCAGGTTTGAAAAGATCAAGGGCAAAATTTGAAAACGTTTGTGCATGGTCATATCAGGCCACAGGCAGAAATTAGAGACCAAAAGCAAAACTCATTATCTTAATTCACATTTAATTATACCACATCCGTCTCTACACCATTGAAATATTTTACAATCCATTTAACTTATATTTAATTCATTTGTGTACATTGTGCATATTTCATTTCTGTACCTGATTAAAAAGAAAGAGTTAGGCTTTTCGGTGATTTCTCTTTTGCTTTCATAACCATGACCACAGAAAGGGAAAAAAATATGACTAATAAAAATTTGAGAGCAGAAAAGAACAGCGGGTCATAAATTATATGGTCACAGCTTTGGAAAGGTAATGTATAAGATGTATTGAGATATACCATAAATGCTTTCATGAATGACTTGCCACGCTGTGAATCTGCAGAACACATGAAGCTGAACAAATAGGTCTCATTCAGACTATTTGCAACCTTTAGATTCCTTCAAGTGCATGTTAACATAAATTTGTAAATATAATAGGCAGAATTATACTCTGTAAAAAGACCTCAGACCGTAAAATGTGTGAATGTGATTAAAAACAGCCAGTAAGCCTGCACACAACCTAGTGAAAATTGAAAATAATGTGGTTTAGAACAACATAGCAATCATTTTTTTTACCACTGGCACCAATTTAATTGAAGGAGCTCATTTTAAATTTCAAAACTGTACTCGAGTGTGTCTCGTCTTTCTTTTGGTGTCCATTTCAAGGGGACCAATCAAACAATGAGGAAGAGAATGTTATCGGACTTTAATGATGTCTAACAGGAGTACGTCTGCTTCTCTAAGACCTGTGAGAACTCACACACCCTGGCAACTGAGTGGAGCCCTGCATATATTCACTGAGAGGAAATGTCCTAATTATAGCCACCCGATACGATCAGATATGGTCTGAATTCGACACTGTTTCTGACTGGTGTAATGACCATACATGCCTGATTATCAATCCAATAGGGGTGATCACTGCACAAACAAATAGACCGCTTGAAGCACGTCAGGCTATAATGTCCTGAGATCCACTTCCTTCCCCCACCACCCTGCAAAGTCACATTCGACACTAGGCACACACATAGAAACAGACCGATTATCTCTCTCTTTCATCCTCTCTCTGTCTGTCCCCCCCCCCCATTATACACTCCATACACATATGTGCACAGAACTAGAAAAAAAGGGAAAAGAGCCATTTAAAAAAAAAAGAGCCAAACGTTCTCTTCCCCTAATTACACAAATCAATCTTAATCACCAACCAGCCAATTAGAACTACTTAGCTGATTTGGTATCTTAATCGAAATGCATCTCTTTTTAACTAAAATACCCATCCAAGATTGCAGAATGCAAAATTAGGACAAATTTACTTCAGACTTAACAAGGACTTCTTGAAAATGTGCCATTTGTCTTCATCATATCAAAGGATATACTTATTTTTATTTTATTTATTTTTTACCTTTTTATTTGATTTTTTATCTACCACTTACTTTTAGTTATTTATTTCTCTTAATATATATATATATATATATATATATATATCCTGTTTACTCTATTTTACCTGTTTTACTCCATTTATTTTATGTTCTTATTTTTATATTATATTTATTTTTAACTTTATCTATTCTACTGATCTTATTATTATTACCATTATTATTATTATTATTTTCTTTTTAATGTACTACTTCTTAATTTTTACTCGGGTAATATTGTTTTTCCTTTTACTTTTTTTTATACATTTCTTTAGTCAGACCTATGTATCCCTGGGCCCCTTTTCTTTTTGTTTTAACTGCTTGCCTAACCTCTCATTGCCATGTAAAGCACTTTGGGTCAACTCCTGTTGTTTTTAAATGTGCTATATAAATAAAAGTGACTTGACTTGACTTGACTTAATCATCCTCATAGTTTAAGTCTGTCTTTCAGTCTCACCCTCGTCCGCTTCCTCATAGCGATGGCGGCCTCCCATCATGCCCCGCTCAGGGTCCATCCTTTTGGGGGGGGGGGGGGGGGTGGAGAAAATAATTATAGCACATAAACCACAAGATCTTAAAGTCAAATAAAACAAATAAAACAAACACCACAAAAGTAGGGAAGGGACAAAGATTGCACATGTAAGAGAATACTGAATGCCTCCATGAGTAAGTGTGTGTGTCAGCTTGTGGGTAAGTTTGCACTTTGCATGATGGATAACAATTAGAGAACTTTTATTCACCTTCTTGACCTATAGTAAATCTTGAATAACGACATACAACATTTTGCACAACATAACTGTAAAAGGGTATTAAGCCCAAAAACATGCAGCAAATTAGGAACTATGCCAGCGATAGCCCTCCAATCTGTGAGCAGGAGCAACGCGAGGTGGCTACAGCTTTGACCGTCCCAGAAGCCTGTATTGTGCATTGACCTGCACGAGAGCCACGCTGCCTGCTGCCAATCAATGGCGAAATAATTAAACGGAGAGAAGCTCAATGGAAAGATGTCTAATTAAAGGCGAGGAGAGGAGGACCTGTGCCACATGATACAGATACACACACATACATGTCCCTCCCACAGCCAACTGGGATCATGACAGCAGTGCCCACA
The DNA here is from genome assembly GCF_046254945.1 of Alosa pseudoharengus. Taxonomy (NCBI): domain Eukaryota; kingdom Metazoa; phylum Chordata; class Actinopteri; order Clupeiformes; family Clupeidae; genus Alosa; species Alosa pseudoharengus. The sequence continues at coordinate 26,499,209 of NW_027468848.1, read as the reverse complement.
GCGTTGACATGGCACCAGCAGGCAGTGGTGGTGGTGAAGGGGTGGTGGTGGTAGTGTGTGTGTGTGTGTGGGGGGGGGGGGGAGGGGGGTTAGACTATAAAAGGAGGCTTTGCCCATTTCTGGTAGCCACATCAAGCAAGAAGGACATGATTTGTTTGTTGTCACTTGAACACCATACTTACCCTTTGGGGATGAATAAAGTAATCTATCTATCTATCTATCTATCTATCTATCTATCTATTTGTCACTGAAATTCAGTATTTGGATATGATGCATGCCTTTCTACTTGTTACCACAGAACCCATGTTATTTCAGACCATCGTTTGGGAATAAACATGCCACAACATTAGGCCTATACTGACGACATAAACCATACAACCCAAACTTCAGAATAATGAGTTTTAAAATGGCTTCCAGAAAGTAGTTTTGCTGCTCTCCAGGCCAAGCCGAGGCAAAGGAGAGTCAGTGGGGCATTAAGGCCAGGCTGAGGTGTATGTGTGTGTGGGAGGGGGGCTCCAGTTCGGATGGACGGCCTGGCCAGTGTAATTAGTACTGTCACATCGGTGTCCTTCACACCCAGTGGACAGGCACCGGCCTACAGGCCATCAGCGCTGACAGCTCTGATCAATAGCCCAACGAAGGCACTTAAACTCACAGGGTCCGGCAAATAGCCTCGCTGGTGCTGCCGCCTGCCACCACAGGCCCCGCTCACGTTTATACCTCCTCCACAGCACACACACTGTCTCTCTCACTATCTCTCTCTCTCTCTCTCACACACACTCATTTGTTTCCTCTCACTCTCTCTCTCAGTTGCCTCCTCTCTCTGTCTTTCATTTTCTCTTCATTTCAATTTCTGATATCTTTCTTCTCTTTCCCTGTTACTCTCTCTATCTCCCACACTCTCTGTTTGTCTGTCTCTCACACACACAAACACATCCACACACACTTTTAACAAAGTGCCACTAGAAATGGCGGCAAAACACATGATGTCCCCAAAATAACATCATGTACAACATGGGAAACCATGCCTAATGTCAGACAGCTCAGCAACATCTGTTTTCTGCTGACAGCTGCATTTACAGGCCTTCATACAAGCTTCCTCTGGCGTTAATGGAGCCAGTGACAGCCCAATTTTCTCATTCCTCTTTCCTCTCTATGCTCAGAGAGTCAAGCAATTAAGATAAAGCTTTCAATCAACATAATGTCATTACATTAAAATGGTTTGCATGGATCTTCACTTGAAGAAAAAGAAACAGAAAGGCAGTGAGCATACTAAATGTAAACAGATTCAAAGTATTTCATTAAGAAGACTTCCTTTCACTGTTTGGTATTTAGCCTGCAGGCTCACAAAACTTTGTGATAATAGTTTTGATTTACAACTGTAGAATTCATTTTTGACTTTTTTTTTTTTTAACCGAGTGGAATGGTGTTACATATTATGACTATCTTCAAATACTCAAGAGGGGAATGAGACGCTGCACTTTGGTCTTGTGCTATTCTCTTCAGGGCCATGTGACTTCACTGAGAATTGAGCAGCTCACGTGCAGTTGATGACAATAATATGGTCACTGACTGCCAATCACAGCTGCTCCAACTAGTGCAAACGTGTCATCAATATTATTACAAATTAATGCATTCCCTGTTCCTGATTCCCTGATTCTAACACAGAAAACGTACAAGTTGTAAACATTTCAAGAGAGTTAGAAATAGTTACACAAATTATCGTAAATAAAAACCCATAATAGCAGAGCTAAAACCTGCTCAATGGCAATTGTGACTAACGCTTGGCCTAACGCTTGTTTGTCTTACTGCTTACAGACAACACATTTCATCAAGTCACCGTTCAGCAGAAATGACATGAAACTGTAGATTTGGATGCAAGTCTCATATACCAAGAATACAACTTGTATCATTATTTTCTTACCTCAGGTTCAAACTGCTATTTACAGAAATATATGTGCATACCCAATCGCTTGACACCAAATCCCCTCAAGATAGCACCTGTCATGTAAACCATCACTACCATCAGCACAATGGACAAATAAAAACCTCAGACACAAAAACAGCAAATGCTATTCAGAGGATTCATATATCTGTGAACATTACTCTTACATTAGTATTATTTTACTATAAAACATATTACTATATTTAGCAGGCCTCCTAAAACAACTAGTCAAAAGTATGAGGAGTTGTTCATGTTCACATTTCAAACAGCTTAAAAAACATAGTGTTTAGGTAGGCTACTTAATATCTGCCGTAGGCTATATCACTTTGTTCTCGTTAACATCCATGATTTCTTGAGTTCATTAGTAGCCTACAGTAGGCTACACTCATGCAGGCAGTTTATCATAAACACTTCCAAGTCTTTGACACAAAAAAGACTAGCACTGCCTTGAGACTAGCACTGCTTTGACTTGCCTTGTCAATACTGTGGTTTTACAAAATGGTCAGCTGGCATTCCTGACTGCTGAATTCCACAATAGTCGACCTCTTACCGCATAAACATAATGGTGATTGGCCTACCTGATTTCAGTTGCAGTTGCAGGAACAGGTGAGGAGAGAAACACCGACGCTAATCGAATGGATTCATCAAGGCAAACTTCTCAATGACAGCCACGTCCGGAATTCTGGAAAAAAAAGTTGGGTCAAACTTCACAACGGCACAGAGAAAAGTCAACTGGACAGCTTTCTGTCAGCCTCTCTCACTGACACATTCCCCCCTCCTCGTCTTTCTTTCGTTCTTTGTCTCTATCTCTCTCTCTTTCCCTCTCTGTAGCAGTGGCATGGTGACCAGATCGATTCGGGAATAGCAGTGATTCATGCAAGTAGGCCGCTGGGGGTTGGGGGGTTATGTGGGGCAGTAATGACTGGTTGAGCGGTGCATTGAGCACTGTCATCTCTGGAAGTAGCCTACAGTCCATGGCCACTCATAAAAATGAGAACAGGGCACAGAGGGGACAAGAAAACATGAAATATTGAAATATTTCTCTCAACTTTAAACTGTTCTTTTTCCCTCAATGACATTTATTCAATAAGCAGGGCTGATTTGGCTGAATGTAAATCTGAATGTGTCAGACCACAGTGGTAACATGTCAGATGGAGAGAAGTTCTAAAAGAGACTTTCATATTCGTTTGTTTACTATCCGTAGCATATTCTCTGTGTTCTGTGGATTAAAGCAATATACCACAGAAGATAGATTAGTAGATTAGTTCATAATGCAGATCAATCAATGACAGTGTAAGAAGTACAGTATCACATGCAGGTGCCTGATCATTGTTGCTGTTGAAAATATTATGCATTGTTAGACTGGGTGGCAAGGGGGAGCTTTGCGTCATAGGACGTGCATCTGCAACTCAATGAAGGCTCTGAGTTGTATATTCCACACAATCACATAAGAGGGAAGGTCTCGACAAAGCTTTGTACCATGATATAGAGTTGGAGAGATGGGATTTGCATTTCATCAGCTATCTCCAAATGACTTTGCATTCAATATTCCCATGGCTAAACCCCAACTAAGTTTGCTATACAGCATAATGCAAAAAAAGCCTCCAAGGGTTTATAGCTTACCAAACATGCTACACATAAAACTGAGATATTAACTATGTGTGCATATTCTTTATCTCTCATCTTGTCCAATCTGTGGTTCCAAAATCCCATAAATAATCTATACGGTTTGATCTGTGTGTTCCAAGGCTTTGCCTTGAAGTTTGAATCTCTCTGGGGTCTCTGAATATTGAGGCACTGAATAATTGGTGTGACGATTATTTGGTGCAATGCATTGCCACTCTCGCCCCGTCCACATGAGGTCCTTATTGACCATTGTGAAGGCACAATGCCATTCATCAGCTGCAGATGAGTTCTATCCTCAAAAGCCAGGAGTCAGGCGCACTAACACTGACTAAAATATTGTGAAGAAAAGTCAGTTCCATTGCCCAAAAATGACAAATTACCAAGTGTAAATAAGGTTACCTAGAGTTTGTTAGCTTTCTCACCATATGGAAGACTAATTGTGCTGGTGATTTAAAACTCTCTGGTGTTCGTGAACAAACGGCATTCAGCACATACAGCAATTTCTGGAAGGAGACTCCCGTTTCATCTTTTTGAAATGGAAATTCTATATTCATTTCCTCTGTCAAAGGATGACAAGTGATAAGTCCCGACTTGCAGTCTGCCATCTTCTGAAAATTGCTTTCAAGACATTTTACATATTCATACCATGAAAAAAAATCTCTGATGATAAGTTTGAAGCAAACTCTTTTGGTGTGCAGCTAAATTCAATCCACTCATTACTGACATCACTGAACCCTTTTGTTTCTCACTTGTTTTTCAATGCACCTCAGCCATGGCCTCTCCTCCCATTTATACTGTGGAATATTAATAGGAGAGTGGTTAGAGCAGCTGGGTCTGGGAACCAAATCTGGAAGCTGTCAGACTGATGACAGGCACTTCAGTGCCTACTTACTTCCATTAGACCTACAAGTGGTGTGGGGGCCTTAAACAATGTCAAGTTGAGCAGCTTATGTGTTCCTGCAAAACTTCCAGATGGTTTCAGTGTAGCTTCTGCCTTTCCTTCAAGGATGTAAAGGGTACTGAGTGCGAAATAATACAATTTTTATAAGGCTGGGGATGTCTGGTCAAGCTGCAAGCTAGTAATGCAAACATGAAATTTGAAATGCAGATGCATCCACAAGAGACAATTTATAAAAGCCCTATAAGGTTCATGGAGGTGTTTTCTTCTGAGCTGCTTTTGCCTGAGCTACCTTCATAATATTTTTTACACAGCAGAAAGATGCAACATGAGATGACAAAAAAATCCACTTCACTTTCTGTCCATAACAATAAGATATTTTGTCACCTTTGAATTGACTTTGCATGGACACAGTGAGAAGGCCTAGTTTCCATGCACACCATATTCCGATTAAGGACCATATTCTGGTTATGGCAATATTCAGAATAAGATGTTTCCATGTGAAGCAGAAACGGAATATTCCTGTTTAAATGTTAATCAGTATGCTATAAAGCAGCGACGTGAAGTAGAAGTCTCTGTCCCTGAATCTCATTCATGACCACAAAATAAGTGAATTTGGCCAGATTAGAGACGCTATTGCATTGTAGCCTTACAACAGGCCGCTTTGATTGAGGGGTTTTCACCGATTCTTTATCTGTCAGCAGTGCGCGCAAAACCTGCGTCTTTGAGCATTACGATACTTTGGGGCGTCGCCAGCCGATTTTGCCGGGGCTTCAGCCCCGAATGTTTTGAGTGTTTTGCAAAGTTGACTAACAAATATGAAAGCATTATTCCGATCGTGCATTGAAACTGTGAGATGAGATGGACCTATTTATCAAACATAAAAGGACACGGGTTTCCTCTCACACTCCTTCATGCAGCAGACCTAACTTGAACATTATATTAGGCTACCATAAAACATAATTTGGAATGTAGGCTAAGAGGGCGCACGCACGAGAGAGGGGGAGAGACAGAAACAGTCAGTTCCAGGGTTGGGCATATTGTTTGCATTTCCTATTTGGTATAAGAAAGTTATAAGGAAATCATAAAGGCAACAAGGACAAGGAGATGTTGGAGTTATGCTGTCGTCATTTAGGCTACAAGTTCAGGTTTGTTATCAGCCTGCCCTGCATTCACTCGCCTACAGTTTGGAGCTGGCCAAACAGTGCCTAGGCTACTTAGGTAGCCTACTTTGCCTTTGTAGAATCGAATTAGTGAGTCTTCAATGATTCGAACCATATGATGCATCTTGCTATTTAAAACGCCACTTAAGTGCTAGGTGCTATTTATATAGGCCTAAGTAAAAATAACAATCATTGTAGGCTGCATTATGGGCCATAATGTATGGCTGCACTAAAAATAAGGTATGACCACTTGAAGCAATAGAGGTGATCCCAGTGCCTAACATATGGAAGGCATTAAATTAAGATCCCAATGTGCACCGAGATATATTTTTTCTAAAAAAAAAATCCCATCCACTCCGCTAAACTCTAGGAACGCAACCACTAGATGGCGATGAGATTACTTTCCCTCCCTACAGGCGTCTACACAGCGAAAGTTAGCCGGCGGTTTCAAAAGTTCCCACTTCGGAAGCCGGTTTCAAAAGCTATCGGTTTCAGTGTCCTAAACTGCCGGCGTCTTGTACACGCAAGGCGTAACCGTTAACAAAACCTCACCGGTTTCACAAAAACCGGCGTCGTGTAAACGGTAGCCTACCTGAAACCGTAGCCCTTGTGAGTTCGTTTGGACGGCGAAACCACATATGCGTATTGATGATGTCATCGCCACACCTCAGCTGCCCTGGACTTGACACTTTACAGTAGTATTGCCTAACAATACTAGTTTTCATACATGACATTACCTACGATTACACTCAGTAGGATAAATATCACAACTGGTGCTGCAACTTGGGTACGCCTTTTAGTACCCTATGCACTTGCGATAGTCAAAACTAATGTGAATCGCGGACTATCCTACAACCAAAGAAAGTAGGCTAAAGGAGATTATGTGTACCTGCGTTAGCCAAATAAAGGACAGGACTGCATCCTTCACAAACGTAAAAATTAAGTTTATTAGTTTTACAGTTGACTACAGTTGACAGTTCACTATAAGTCCACACAAACAGTTCTGGTTTCCTTGCACTAGCCATTTTCGTTGTAGCCTACTCTGTTTGTATGGCCTTTCTCAAAGTGTGGTCCGCAAGCTATCCCAAGTGGTCCGCGAGCAGACGTGGTAAAATATAATATAGATGAGTTGTTTGCCATATTGAACCAACTTGTATGTAAATCCAAACAGTTCTGCAACGCTGCCTATGTAAGTTATGCCAGTTTAAATCATATATCCTCTGACACAATAAGCAAGGTGCAAAGAAAATAAGCAACGTGGCTCAGTGAGTAAGCCTATTGTGTAAGTAACTACTTAGGTAGGTCTACTCTTTTTTTTAGCTAGGTGGTCCGTGAGTTTTTTTTTATTGATTAAGTGGTCCTTGATCTGAAAAAGTTTGAGAAACACTGGCCTACACAGCGCGCAAGCTTTGGTCAATTTCTGTAACAAACAGTGCCACCTATAGGCCTGGGATATGAAATAACGTGTTGAGTCGTGTTGAGATGGATCCGTTTAGTAGAGCGGCTACAGGAAAAATCGTGCAAATTATGATACAAGCGTGGAATTCGGCAGGTATGTGCTCAAGACCAATACAATCAAATCTACCTGATTGGCCACTTGAAATGGCGGCCATTTTCCAAGATGGCCGCCAAAAAAGACCCCTGAAATTGATTTATTGCTCAGAATTGACCAAAGATATTATGATACAAGCATGAAATTAGGCATGTATGTGCTCAAGACTAATACAATAAAATCTGCCTGATTTGCCATTTTTAATGGTGGCCATTTTCCAAAATGGCCACCATGAAAAACTCTAAAAATTGATTTGTTGTACAGAATTGACAAAGGAAATTATGATACAGCCATGCAATTTGGCAGGTATGTGCTTAAGACCAACACAATACATTCTAACTGATTTTCCAGTTTAAATGACGGCCATTTTCCAAGATGGCCACCAAAAAATACCATAGAAATGGATTTGTTGCACAGAATTGATCAAGCAAGTTATTATACAAGCATGAATTTTGGCATGAATGTGCTAAAAAAACAATACAATCAAATCTACCTGACTCGCCACTTGAAATAGAAGCCATTTTACAATATGGCCACCAAAAGACTGAATTTAGCCCAGAAGTGAGCAAGAAAATGATGATACAAGTATGTAATTTTGTGTGTTTGTGCTAAAGAGCAATATAATCAAATCCACCTCATTTGCAATTTGAAAATGTTTTTTAAAGATGGCCACCAAATAAGACACTATAACTTCATTAATTGCAATTAATTTAGCAGATGTAGCCCAAATCAATGTTAACATTCACTACATTTCTGTTTCCTTCTATGATAAAGTCATTGGAAATTAAATCAAGCAAAAGGCACATAACTGAGATTCAGTGTTTCACAAATAAACTATGTACAAAGACTATAAACCCTGGAAGGCTAAATTAATCTTAGAAATCTCACTGAGGGACAATAGAAGAGAGCGTATGCAACAGCATCAGGACTGACAGAGCCGTGCACCAACTTGCCTATCTAAAATACGACTGTACAACCAGAGCAGGCGATAACAGAGCATTTTTTTTGTTTTTTTGGTAACTGTAACAAGGCAAAGAACTCGGATGCCAAGAAGAACAATATGGCAGTAAGTATCTCAGCATGGAAAAATAACAGTCCATTTCACAGCAAATGTGAGCAATTTTTCAATTGTGTTTTTAAGAAAACACCATCAACATTTCACCCTTTGGAATTAATTGAGTTACTGTAACAGTGCTCTACATCTACTATTCACATGTGCAACCACATAGTGCTGTGCACAAAAGCCCCAAACGGAAGCACTTGCATCTATGGGTGCAACCTTTTTTCACGTCCGGTTGCTGTGGAGCCCAGAAAGCCTCTGCACACTCAGGGGACCAGTCCTGAGGGCAGAGCTTTCTCCTCTGCACAGGTCTACTCACACCTTTACCCCTGTGTGGTCGCTTAGACCCACCTGTAAGTGCAAAAAGTGGCCTCACAATCACAAAACAGTTTTCAATGAAATGCTGGTAGTAAACCACCACGCCTAAAAATGAGCGGATCTTGCTTGCAGATTGCGTGACGCCATCAGCCTCCATCAAATCTGACTGTGAAACATTCACAATAGCCTCAACCTTATCTGGATCACTAGCCACGCCATCCTGAGAAATTATATGCCCTAAAAACTTCACAGATCTCCTAAGAAAATTGCACTTAGCAGGCAACAGCTTCAAGTTGTGCTCTTTCAGCCGTTCAAACACCATGCGTAAGCTCTGCAAACTTTCCCCTTTAGACCTGCCAAATACAAGGACATCGTCCAAATAGCACAGGAGACATAAGACATTTTGATCGCCAAAGACAGAGAGCATCATCCTCATAAATGTAGCTGGCCTATTGCAAAGGCCCTAAGGGAGCCAGTTATATTTATTCAACCCTAATGGCAATGAAAAGGCTGTATATTTCTTGTCATCCTCATGTAACGGCACATTGTAATAACCCAACGTGAGATCCATGGTGGAGAAAAACACATTGCCACCTAAAGCTACAAGGACATCAGCCTGGTGGGGGAGTGGGTGGGCGTCTTTCACAGTGCGCGCATTAAGCCACCTAAAGTCAGTGCACATCCGCAGGTCTCCGTTTTTCTTCCACACCAGCACCAGTGGAGAAGCGTTTCTCCTCCATCTCATCCAAAGTCTCTTTCAACCTCTGGTAGTGGGCCGGGGACAATCTGCGATATGGCAATCTGAATGGACGGTCATCAGTCAACCTAATCCTGTGGCAGAGCCCATGCGCCTCACCAAAGTCAAGATGGTGACGAGAAAAGACAGACTCATATTCTTTTATTAGGTCAACTAACCTTTCCTTCCAATAAGAGGAGACCTGACAACTGTCAATGGGTATAGCACCCAGTCCAAGACCCTGCAACGAAGAGTCACCATTAGCAACACTGCTGCCAAGATCACTCTTGACAGATAAGCTGCCATGAGAGCCACCTGCACTCACTTTAGCTGCATGCTGCGAAACAAAGTCCTGATCAAAATCCTCCAGTGCAACGCATGGATATACATCAGCTACCTTTGCATTTTTGCGTAAGGTTACTGCAGCTGACGTGGGATTAAACACCTTGACTGGAAGCCACCCATCTCCCCACATAGGAGAGACAACACGCCCTACTAGCATCTGCCTATTAATACAGCGCGAAGTGCTGGGCTCCACATCAACCGTCACGTCCAGAGCGAAAAAAGCGAATTCATGACAAAGCTTCTTTAACGACCTTGGCTACTTGGTATCTGAGGTTGTTTCTAGTGTACATGCATCTTTTGTTTAACAGCAACATCGAGAAAACCATGAATTGCCGTTATTAGCATTTTAGTGTCATTGTATTATTAGCATGTCATAACCATTTTATTTGTTTGGGAGGGTGGGGAGTGGCATCACGCAACGCCCTCCATTGACATTAAGAACTGGCATTATTAGCATGTTATCACCATGCTATTTGTGTGTCATAAGTGGCTTATTTGTCATTGTGGAACATTTTTAATATCTGTATCACTTCATCATCTATGGAAACATATTTAAGGAGAGTGAACAATTATTTACAGCACATTTGCAATTTGCACATTTGAAATTTGAAAATTTCTCGGGTCTTTTTGGACGCCATCTTGGAAAATGGCCAGCATTTCAAGTAGCAAATCAAGTGGATTTGATTGTATTGGTCTTGATCACATCCATGCCAAATTTCATGCGTCCATCATAATTTGCTTTGACAATTCTGTGCAATAAATCAATTTCTAGGGTCTTTTTTGGCAGCCATCTTGGAAAATGGCCACCATTTCAAGTGGCCAATCAGGTAGATTTCATTGTATTGCTCTTGGGCACATACATGTTGAGTTTCGTGCTTGTATCATAATTTGCTAGGTCAATTCTATGCAATAAATCAATTTCTGGGGTCTTTTTTGGCGGCCATCTTGGAAAATGGCCACCATTTCAAGTGGCCAATCAGGTAGATTTGATTGTATTGGTCTTAAGCACATACATGTCGAATTTCATGCTTGTATCATAATTTGCTAGGTCAATTATATGCAATAAATCAATTTCTGGAGTCTTTTTTGGCGGCCATCTTGGAAAATGGCCACCATTTCAAGTGGCCAATCAGGTAGATTTGATTGTATTGGTCATAAGCACATACCTACCAAGTTTCATGCTTGTATCATAATTTGCACGATTCTTGCCAAATTGGCCTTGTAGCCGCTCTACTAGTTTGGATGCAAATATTCTTGATACGGTTCCAGGGAAGACGGAGGAAAAAAATATCGGTTTGGTGCATGTGGACTAGGCCTAAGTCTCCTAAACTGCCGGCGTCGTGTACACGCAAGGCGTAACTTTTAACAAAACCTCACCGGTTTCACAAAAACCGGCGACGTGTAAACAGCACCATAGCTGCTTATAGACTGCACCATAGTTTGCATATAGACTGCATTACAACTGTTTAAAGCCAGACGTCACGGTACGCTAGAACAAGACTAAAGGTAACTTTAGCTATAGGGCTGTATTAATTTGTCCAAATGAATAGGTCATCGTAGACGTTGTTATTGTATTATTGCATGTGGATATTGTTATGCTATGTAGGCTACTTTTTTTGCAATGCATGGACCTAAAACCGGGAAACGGACAAATAAAAAATCGGACACGCGAGAATTTGTTTTTGCGGGGGTGGAGGTGGGTGGGTGTGCGTACCATAGCTCTCTCTCTCTCTCTCTCTGTCTCTCTCTCTCTCTCTCACACACACACACACACACACACACACACACACACACAGTACCTTTCTTAGCCACAGTTAATTTTAGTGGTGAGCACAACAAGTGTTATGGACATTGTTATGCACATTATTGACTGCAGTTTATTCTCATCAATGTCAGTCCATGAATGAATATTGATCAGTTGTTAACGAATAGGCCTAGAAGTTGCATTTGGATTGCCGATTTCATGGTTGCACCATGCACATGTTTGCCGATTATGTGGCCCTCAGTAACCTATAAATTCAATGATGTGGCCCTCTATGAAAATGAGTTTGACACCCCTGGTTTAGACTCTGTGGGCTAAGCCCCCAATGTTTTCAACTGCTGGCGACGCCCCCATCGATAAATTCCATCTTGACATTTAAACTTTTACAATAAATAAAGTATTTCTTGGAGCCCATACAGATTCCTTTTCATCCCATACCAAAACCACTGCATGTCAGTGGTAGTTGGGAGTCACATTTGAAGCATGTTTAAATGCCACTACACAATCGGCCTTGGGAGGGGTTCTTAAATACGCTACTAACTTTAGTGATGACTTTTTGATTACATACTACTTTCTTCATATATGGTTTCATTCATTGGGGGAAAGTGGGTAAGGATGCATGTTGACTGAGGATTGTCTTCAAAGCAGCTGAATATAAAGCATAAAATCTGTTTGATGGAAATCCCTCTAAACAGAGCTATTTTCTCCCTTTTACAGTCATTTCCTTTTTATTGACCTTAAAACCTATAGCAGTGCAATGGAGACCAATCTCTGCAGCACCCATACGCATCTGCCAGCTTTCAAATGTGAATGTTAATGCTCTGACTTCTACTGAGTGCGCTAACACATCTATCCTGCCAGACGGCAGAATGAGGGAGAGGGCTGGAGAATTGTCCTCGAACGGCTGCGAGTCTGCAGTTTGTGATTACTCCGGATGGCACCGATGTTATCATTACCATAATCCAGACTGTTTGGATGTGTGTGCTGATAGTATATTTTTTACTACCATATTTCTCTTGAGACTTAATCAGGACGATGCAGGTCAGAATCCAGGCTTTATTCTTTTCAATGAGGGGCCTAGTGCCCCTCAAGGGAGAAAAGTACATGTTTGTGTCACCCCATCATGGGTTTCACCAGATTATCAATATTCTCTTCTAACTTCTCTGACTAACAGAGACCATATTTAAAGTTACACACAAAGAAGGAGTGACCTCTAGGTCCAACCCAGTTTGAATATGCAATAGAAAGGGAGGATGAGGATTAGGCCTTCATCAGGTCTGGTCAGCTTCTATTATCTTTTAATTAAAACTACCCCCTTTCCTGGGAAGTCCTTCAGAGGCTTGGACACATGCTGTTCTACAAACATTCACACCTTGGTGATGGGCAAAAGGCATAAACAATGGATACACTGCATACAGACCAAAGACACACACACAGGGTACACATGGGTACACAATCACAAATGACCATAAGAACTATACAGTCTTCAAGTCATAAAGACTTGAATCATTAAACCATTCACATAAAATATGAATACAAAATATTCCCTTCAGTGCTTCATGGCAGTCAGTGTTGTTCCGCCGTCCCATCTCACTCTTCCCCCAGGTCACAGGCTGCAATTATTCCAGCCACTGGCTCTTGGTCGCCTTTTGCAGGGGGAAAGGAAAGGTGAGGAGCGAGAAAGCATTAAGGATGATGAGTCAACACATGGGCCACTTGTTCCCTTTGAACTTACTAATTAATGAACCGGCGTGCTAGGACCACCATGGGAAAGGATTTTGAATGTAGGCCGCTGTGGAATAGGATTTTGTAGATTCTTACAGGCGCAGAAGAGATTTAAGCAAACTGCTGTCAAGAACATGTCTTAATGACCCGTGAAGAGCTCATTCCTATGTTCTCAGACTCGGGGCCCTATGTTTTCTAGTTTTATATGGCACATGATGGGAATATGACAAAGGGTCCTATGTTCCCAGGAACTTATCTTCCTATAGGTCCTATGTTTCCTAGCTCTATACTGCACATAATTGGAGCCTCTGCATTCGTTAAATATGACATGGGGATTGTGAGGATAATGGGAAATTGTCAAGGGTTTTTTCTGTTCATCAGCACGGCTGTATTGCTGTCAGTATTGTAGGTCTACACTTGTGGATAGATGTCAAATGTTGGAGTCATGGGAAAAATATTAACGAAGCACACACCCAAAAGAATATGTTTAAAGAGAGATGAGTACACATAGCAGGAACATTAAACCTAGGAAACATAGATGCGATCTGGCCATTCTCCAAGCATCTGCTGTAGGGAGCCTCCATCCTGCGCCGCCAACAACAACCTCTTCAAAGATTCTGGAGCATGCTCCGCTGAAACATGAATAAGAGCTCCCTCTGAGAGCATTTTGTCATTCTAATCGCACCATTCAGAGACCAAGCCAGGGACACAAAAAAGCACGCTTGAAATGGAATAATCTGGAATCTGTTTTATTGAAGATGGAAGTAATGTGATGACTGGGATAATGCTGTAAAATGGGGATGGATCTTAAAATGCAGATGAAGGATAGCTCTGCCCTTGTACTCCTTTATTCCATGAGAACATGTTTACAGATATAATAAACAAGGATAGAAAAGGAGCATTTTCTTTATAATGGAGGCGATAAAACCTGCATTATAATAGCCTAACACAGTTGTAAACAGAATCATTTCCCCCTCAACTTAAAAAATGAGCAAGTACTCCCAGTCAGTGCATATTCAGAACATAGCACACTGGTGAAGTTTGTAATTTTAGCATGAAACTGGAAGGAAACAATTCACTTGCAGTCATTCCATAAACAAGGCGTGATTGGTAGTGCACCTGAAAGGTTGTAATGATCTTCTGGATCTCTACATTTATAACCTAGAGACAGGGCTACTTCACACACAAAAAAATCAATAATTTCAATGTCAGTATCTAAAATGCTTATGAATACCAATATTTGAAATCTGTAAGACTTCTGCATCTTATACCATCACATCTTCATTAAAAGCAGTCGGCAGAACACATGCCATTGTCAGTGCAGACGTGCCACCTGATAGCCATTTCCTGTAGTTTCTTGTAGGTGAGTTAAGCCTAGTCATAGACAAAGTGCTTTTTTCCCTTTAGAGATTTCCAAACAAGTTTTTTTAGTCTAGGACTAGGCTTCATCCATGTACTAGAAACTGGCCCCTAAATTGTACACTGAAAAAAAAAAAAAGTAAAAAGACCCTGAGAAAAAATATCCTCAATTCTCAATTTTTAAAAAAATCAAACTGCTACATTACTAATTCTTGTCACGGCAAAGGGTGCTTTGTCTTGAATTCTCCTTTTTCTCATAAAACTGCAAAAATCCTAAACAATACAAAATTAAGGAAAAGCCTCATAAACTATTGAACAGTCCAACAATATGATATACTGACATGTATACCCCAAATAAAAACAGTAACAGCACAAATGCAGATAAAAAATTACCAATCTAAAACGGCAGTGTCTAGAAATGAGCAAGACTGGCTGGATTGCTAGTTCCATCACCACACAGTGCAACATGACAACCTCCTAAAAGTCAGGAGAAAATAATAATCTAAAAAGAATACCACTTCACAATCCCGAATATCTACAATGTATCCCTTGTTTTGAAAATGTCCTTCATGCCCGATTGTCTACTTCATCCATGCCAATCAGTGATCCCGACTGTTGTGGTTCAGGTATTGAGTATGTCAGAGGGTCCTGGACTTGCACTTGATCTAGGTCAGCGAAGGTGAGGTCAGGAGCCCAGGTGTCTGGTTCCGAGTCAGGCACGGGCAGGTAGCCGCCATCGCGGGGAAGGCACATGCACCAGCCAGCACCGTCCAGGTCTAGCTCGCTGTACTTGTAGCCAGCCCGCTTCAGGATCTTAAAGTCCACCATGTCCTCGGACTCGCTCATCTCCACCAGAATGTTCCAGAAGACACAAGTGAGGAGGATACCCAGCAGCTGGAAGGCAACAGTTATGAGACTTAATGCGCGATAACATTTTCAGTGCCCTCCAGAATTATTGCCACATCTGGTAAAGTTGACTAAAAACAGGCATAAGAAATGATCTGCTGATTATTTGTAATCTCTTCAGAGAAAAAAATATATCATAAAGAAATAAATATTTTTAACAAAAACACATTGGCCACAATTATTGGCACCCTCTAGAAAATTGTACATACAAAATGTAACAGAAGCATTTTTCCATTTATATTCAACTTTAGTTAAAGTTAATCAGAATGCCTGAGAACTTTCAGCAGTAGTTCAGGACTTTCTTTTTCACTAAGGTATGAAAATTAAGCGACAGAGAGGTTAAATCCCCTAGTGTCTGTACCATACACGGGTCCAAGTGCCCACGGGGACCCGGGTTCAAGTTTGACCCGGGTAATTTCCCGATTTCCCGATCCCACCCCATCTCTCTCCCAGTCATTTCCTGTCAGTCTCTTACGGTCTTATATATATATATATATATATATATATATATGTACACTGTATACTTAAAAAAAAGAATTATGGCGGAGGGTCTGTGATATTGTAGGGCTGTAGGGCCTATTCCAAAGGCCTTGGGAACCTTATTAAGGTGCATGGTATCATTAAGTCATGAAGAAACATTTTCAATGAAAATTTCTCAATCTCTGCCAAGACACTAAAAGTGGGTCATGACTGGATCATTCAGCAGGTCAATGAACCAAAACAAACGTCCAGATCAAAACAAATATGGTTACTGAACACAAAATCAAGCTTCTGCCATTGCCATCTCAGTCCCTGATCTAACCTCCATAGAAAACCTGTGGGGTCAGTCATAGAGGATAATGCACAATTGAGGACCTAGAAATCTGGAGAGATTTTGTAAAGGAATAGTCTGAAATCCCTTGCCTTGAATTCTTCAACTTTATGGGATGTCATAGGAGAATATTATGAGAATATTGTTTTATTGGCAAAAGGAGGCTTAACAAAGTATTACATGCAGGGGTGCCAATAATTGTGGTCTTTTTGTTAATAATATTAATTTCCTTATGAGGTATTTTTGTTTCTCAGAATTCATTTTCTTCCCCTCAAGGTTGGATTTGTCCTCATTGTTGTCATTGTGAGATTTCAATAAATCAGCAAAATATGATTTTTGCATATTTGTTTTCTGTCAACTCTACCAGGGGTGCCATTAATTCTGGAGGGCACTGTATTGTAGAATAATTGCCCATGATACTAATTTAACTGCTAAAACATTTGTGGATGTCAGCTACATTAACCCTGTAGCTTCCCAGCCATTATTCTAGACACAAAAAACAAAACCGGTGGACAACAGGTGAGGTAGAACCTTTATACATATTTGCATGTGCATAGTTCCCAAAAACCTTATTGGAAAACCCTTAAAACAACATAGGTGAAATGTATATTATAAATTCTTTAGGAGCAGAATGTAATTTTTGTTTTCTGAAAATATTTTGTTTGGTGAATTCTGTTGTTACAAGGTATTCATGCAGCTCTGGGATAGAGGGAGAAATATTGTGATAATTGTGACACTGACGTTGACCAGGCAATGAGCCAGGATGTTAATTATAGCTCTCAAGCCGTAAATGATGCATGATTGCATTACATGTGCAACACTAATTGACATCCAAAAATACCTGTACCAATTTTGCTTCGCAATGGATGTGAGAACTGGGACAGGATTAGCAAAACTGTCATCCATAGCTCGGGGTAACAGAGCAGTCTAAAAAAACAATGGTACTAAAACTTAATGGGAAGCAGTGATGAACCAGGTGATTCCAAAGCGGGACTCCAGCCAGAAATATATTGGAATGTACTCTGACCTGTCTAAAGGACTCCTGTCCATCTCTGCTGTACCAGGACTGCCCCTGTAATTTACTGGGTCGAGCAGTCATCCCCGTTCATGCCCTCCCCTTCCCAAGCGCGGGATGTTCAGGTCAGCGGTGACAAGTTTCCTGAGCAGCGCCACACACACCCCATTTCCTCTTCCCTTAATTGGGCTAATCATCTAATGGAAAGTCTGGAGCTGCACAAAACCTGCGTGTGCATGACACTGCCACTGCCCTCTCACCTCACCACAGGAGACCCCGCCAGTCAGTCACAGAGAGACAACAGGCTCTCTCTCTCTCTCTGTGTGTGTGTGTGTGTGTGTCTGAGTAAGGTTGATAGAAAGAGAGAGAGGGAGAGAGAGAGAGAGGTAATTATCAGTGTGCACACTCTAGGTGTATGTAGGAGAGAGAGTGCACGATAATGAGGAAGGGGTGAAGTCAGTCAAGAAAGGTAATGCTGTAAAAAAACGCCTCTAAAAACGCGAGCTGATGAAGATGATAAATATGATGAATGTGACGAAGACAAGGATGAAAGTAATGACAAAGACGGTGGTGCAGGAATAGAGACAGAGTCGGGATGAGTGTTGAGGCATCACCATCACACCTTTGGTGAACACGTAGCCCTGAGTAGGAGGCCCTGCCCACTTCCTAGCGGCAACACCCATTTCCTTTGTTCATTACGGACACGGAGGTCTTAATGAAGTGATAGATAAACACGGAGGATGCAAAGCAATCAAAATGGAAATGCAGCAGGTGTGTTTGAAAATCCCCTATGAGAGAGAGAGATAGAGAAATAGGGAGATAGGAAGATAGAGAAAGAGAGAGTATGACAGAGAGAGAGAGAGAGCAAGAGAGAGTATGACAGAGAGAGAGAGAGAGAGAGAGTATGACAGCGAGAAAGAAAGAGTTTGTGCACGCAGTGAATGAGGTGGAGATGGGTAATAGGATTTCATAATCACTATTCCATTTTTACCATCACACTAACACGTCCCCCAGTATAGACCAGTCACTATGCACCTAACCCGTCGGTCAAAATTGTGGCTTGCGGTGGTATTTCAATATGAATACATCCACCTGAGAGTGTGTGTCTGTGTGTGTGAGTGTGTATGAGAGCAGGGGAAAGATGGGAAATAGGCTTTTAGCACAATCCTTTTTGTGCTGCCATAAACTATCCTCTCCAGGTATCTGAATTCTGCAGGGCTGCCAGTTAAAATATTGCAATGGAATTTCAATATGAATGTATCTGCTAGTACAGGGGTGGGCAACTAATTTCCCCAAGGGGCCACATGACAAACTGGGACTGTTGAGGAGGGCCGGACCCAAAATACCGAACTCAAGTCTGAACTCAATTCTGTCTAAGTCTATTCCAGTGTTGTGCGTAAACGAGTTCAAAAGAACGTGTTCATTGAACACGCTCATTTTTTCGTAAACGTTGAACTGAACGCAACACATTTTTTAATAAAGAACTTGAACGTGAATTAGTTCACATTATGTGTCATGAACGGCAGACATCACTGTAAATGAACGTTGGAATTTGTTTTCCATTGAAAACTGAGTGACATCTGTTTTCTCTTTTGAAACGCAACAAGAAAATGTTTCTCCCTCCTGTATTCTCGCTGGTGCCGCTTAAATCATGTATCACCAGACAGAAATGGTTTTGACATTGTGTGTGCAATGCATTGCGGGCAACGTAGTGTCCGGCTGAGAATAGTTGAATAGCATACTGGCTTCCGCACAACGTTACCCGTGATGAATTGCAGCAGAGTGGGGTAGGCATAGCAACGCCGCGTAGCAGGCAACGACGAGAGCGCGGAGGGCTGGAGGAGCGAGAGAGAGAGACAGACCAATGACGAGAGTGAGAGAAAGCGCTGCAATTTAAAAAAAAAATGGCTAGTGGAAGTGATGGCACGGAGACAGACATCGATTCTCCTGAACATTTAAAACAATTGTGATTTCTAGCTCGTAGTGTGAAAAAAAGTATTTATTTGAATATCTCACGAAAAAAGTAAAATGAACTGAACTTTGAACTAGTTCAGAATTAAAATTGTGAACTTTGAACGTGAACTGTTCACTTTGAGCATGTATGAACTGAACTTGAACTAGTTCAGAAAAGCTGTGAACTGGCACAACACTGGTCTATTCTGTTCTTGTATAACATTAAGTAAATCATATGGTTTTGTTTACTACTCGTAAGAACAGATGAAAATGTGAGGGAGACCAAGGAAAAACAGCAATAGGCTACTTAATCTATGTCCAGTATTTAATCCTCATTCTCGAAAATGATTTTTTGACATTGACATTTTTTTTTCAGTTTTCAAAGACTGATATAAAAAAAGTACTACAATATCTATATAATTAGGCTAGGCCATGAAAATGTAAAGGAGTCAGTACAACCATAGGCCTGTGCCACCATTTCATCAACACTCAGCAATATTTCATCATTAAATCATTACCATCATTACCATCATTCAATTAACTCTATGCAGAATTAGACTATGAAAATGTGGAGCAGACAATAGTAAGCTGTCATTAGTTAATCAACATGCACAAAGAAAACTATTTTAAAAATGTAGGCTATGTTTTTGCTTTAACTTTATGCACAAAACTGTGATTGGTCAACTCGCCCTGTGTGTTGAGCCGGCTGCTTCAAGCAACCTGTGGGTAGTAGCATCATACTAGTTCGCTAACATAAGCTTTGCAAATAAACTCAGACATATTTTGGTTACAGTGACCGGGTTATCCGAATGTAAACTGTCTATCTGCCAGTAACGTTTTGAAATTAACACTTCGTATCGCCAACAAACAGCAGGAGTTCGTTCTGACAACCTTTGCGGTGGTGAGCGACGCAGATATAAGAAACACAAAACTTTGAAAGGTTTACGCCGACTTAAAGACAACTGCATTGTGTCGACGCAGAAGCATAAATTCTATTCACCAGCACATCAGTGAGGGTGTTTACATCGTATGCATCCACGCACAAATGTATGGGCGTACAAATAGCAGTCGCTTTCAAAATAAAAGCAACGATATTGATTTGCGTGCTTTATCTCTATGCTAGGCTCTTGACTATTGTTCTTTCACGGACCTTACGCGGGCCGGTCAGGGAAAGCCCACGGGCCGGATGTGGCCCGCGGGCCGTATGTTGCCCATGTATGTGCTAGTATATTTGTGTGTGTGTGTGTGTGTGTGTGTGTGTGTGTGTGTGTGTGTGTGTGTGTGTGTGTGTGTGTGTGTGTGTGTGTGTGTGTGCAGGGGACAACAACAAAGAGTGTCTGTTCTGAATGACATTTATCTACCTGTGGCAGGCCAACTGCACAGCAGAGCCCAATGGTAGCGCCAATGTTGTCTCCCATCCAGAGATTGACCGCATGGATGCAGCCACGAACGTGAATCACTCCATCCAGAACCTCCCGCTTGAACGAAAAACAACAGAAGGACAAGAAGGATAAAACAAGAGAAGAGGAAAGAGATGAAGAGAAGAGCGAGAAGAGACAAAAGAATTGTTATGGGATGTCTAAGTGATACTGTTGCCACAGCAATAGACATAACACCATTAAATTAATACAAAAATAACAGACTTGATGGAACTATTAATTATTGTGTCAATGCTGTTGTTTGTCTGTTTTTCCCCCTGTATCACCAGTAAAAAAAAAAAGCAAAGAGCTGAAATAACTGCAGCGGCAGCAGTAAGAGACAAGAGCAGATGGGATATAGTCTGTGCTCTTGTGCAGTAAATAATCTCACGGCCACTCCAATCTCCATCACTTAAACCACTTCAGACCCTCCATTCCAAAACAAATGGCCCCAAAGCATCCTCCATTTCAAAATAAATATAAGGCAACAAACACCACTGCTCTTTGAATGGATTACACCAATCAGTCTGCTAAGATGATGTGGAAGTGTAATCAAATTAAAAGGTTCACATGGTGTGGTTTTACCACACACTGATGTGGATGCCTCTGTGCAGTGATGGCAGTTCAAAGGCCTGAAACACTCACCTGCTGTTTCAAAGTCTGGAAGCCACAGAGCGTGTTGACAACCTCTCCCACCTGATTTGCAAAAAGAAAGGAAGGACGTCAACCTGAGCATGTGTGAATAAAAGGTGACCACAGTGATTACAGGCTTGACCTGATATGAGATATCATCACACTAGAAGGCTTTGTCGCCCATTAGGAGACATCAGAGTTTTGTCTGAAAGGCTGAAGTGGCTTCATTCCACGAGTGAATCAGAAACCTTCTGGTCACCTAATAAATGCTACAAAATGAACACATTGGCTAACTTAGGGTGTGATGAGACATCAATAGGGTCTGCTATTCTTTTGATCAAAGAGCAATCACTCAGTCTGTGCACCTCTGCATCTCTCTTAGGGCAGAACATTGGCAAGCACAGGAGGGCGTCAACTTGAATTTCTACCAGTGACAGCAGCTATCACTGCAGGTAATTCTTTGTTCTGTCATTCATTTCTGTCATTCTGTCCTCGCTCAGCTGCGCAGTGCCACTGTGAGGACAAACTTAAACAGCCTAGCACCCGGAGCGATGAGATCTGTGAGTGTGTATCAAGCGATTCCGTTTTTATCAGTGCCAAATATCGCTGGGTAGCGTGGCAGGTAGCGAGGACCCCAGGCTAAACCATGGCTCTCACAAACGCCCCCATCCAATCATTTAACCTATTTGTTGATAAAAACCTAAGATCCACACCAAGTATTCTTTCACCTTCATGGGTTTAACTCTATTCAGTCTGTGAGGCAATTCTGTTTGGCTGCACTTAACCAAATAGAAAACTCCTTAAACAACAGGATATTGGAAGAGAAAAGGTCTGAATCTAAAGAAAAATTTAACCATTTCAATTCCGAGTTGGCTGAAACTTAATAAGGCATTGCAATTTTACTCTGTAATTAAATGCCACTGACATTTAATACAATTTGGCTACAAAATGGCCTGATTAAATTCTAGCCAGGGACTGATTTGAGGCGGCCAAACAATCAGGGTGCTAATGTAATTTATCAGCACGGAAGTCAGCTATTGCCAAGGGACAAAACCTCACAGAGCCCCCACAATGACTCACTCATATATAAACATATACATGGACTGTATGCATAATTCATACAATTGTACAGTATAAAAGTATTGCCATGCCCATGACCATTACCAGTGTGTCTTCTGACGTGAGCTTCATAAACCAATAAGCTAGAGTTTACTCATTCCCTCCGAGTATGTGTCTAGCCTCCCAATCCATAACTGCACCATTAGCAAGAGCTAGAACCATTAGCCTCATATGATCTTGTACTGGGAGCCACTCAGATCCCATGATGGGGCCTCTTGCTGGATAAAGAGCGGCAGCTAATCCGATCCCACTCACTGGGCTCATGGAGCTCTCCTCTCTTACTGTAGAGCAGGGGGCACGCCCCCAGACATGCAATTCAATGGAAATGGAAAGAGCTATCAGTGCTGGGTTTGCCTCATTGCTGATGGAGGTCTGAAGGATAGGCAGCTGGGTTGGGACTGGACAGGACTGGACTGCTCACCTGAGACACACAGCACGTGTACGGAACTCCGCAAGCCAGGGGACCCGTGCCGTTGCAGAAGTGGTACTGGTTGACGCCCCAGTCCTTATACTCGTCTCCACCGCAGCAGGAGAACTAGGGAGTGGAGGAGAAAGAGAGGATGAGTCAGTGTGGGAAGGAGAGTGAATAAATAATAGGTAGAGAGGCAGGGGAAAGGAGAGAATGGGGGAGAGAGAGAGAAGGGAGAGAGACTACTACTTACAGTACCACTACTGGGTTATCTCTTTTTTTACAGCTCTCAACTCGGCATAAACCGTGTTTTTTTTTCCGTTTCGACCTTTTTTAAATTACCTTTTAATGGACAAAACGGCATCCAAAAGAAATTAGCATAATTCTAAGTGGTTTATTCAGTGGCAGCCTTTTAAATCCATATATTGAAATCCAGGTGAGTGGTATGACATCGCTGCTAAATCCAACATGAGACAGCATACTGACTTAAATCTCACTGCTATTTCTGCCAGAGGAGAACAGATAGTTGAGGGGAAGATTGGCTTCGAGTGGTACCATGGCACCGTGATTAAATTGAACACTTAATTAAAAGCTACTATTTACACTTTGCAATGGGAAACCTAATCTCTGCTCAGCTGAATGGTGAATAAAAAGGGCCTCTTCTCCATCTTCCACTCTGAGGGATGGTTATGGCTTGGGCAGAGTTTCTTATTTACACACACTGACGGAGTGCTGGGGGGGGGGGGCACAGTAGCGCAGTGCAGAGTAGACCTGTGTAAAATGACTCTTTTGTGTCACATGTTTCCCAGTTAATAGATTCAACCACTTATCTGAGCTCTCACCTTTCGCTGCACATAGTCCAAGATGTTCTTGAAGTCCAGATCATCGTAGTAGTGCTTTATGCCCTCTCGAATGGTCTTGTGGAACAAGGCGGCTGTCTGTGCAGGAAAGGGCAGAAAGACTGATGAGATTTCACTTGAGGGAGACATGGGCTCATTACAAATGCTATAATAATAATCGTCTTAAACCGTCTGAGAAAATGTGACCATTCAGTCACCTTCCTTTCGAAAATGAGAGCTATGATGAGGCCCAGCGCCTGCAGGGCCAGCAGAGCACACAGCACACAGAGGAACTGCAGTGGAAGGAGAGAGAGAGAGAGAGAGAGAGAGAGAGAGATGAGAACAAGTGAAAGATGTGTTTACAAGAGACAAAAACTCTCACCACAGTGACCACCTCTTCACATACTGAACGTCACACTCAAACCGACCTCACTTTCCACCCAAAGAAGCCATCGAGAGCACTGATTGACTACACACTTTACCCCAAACAAATAAGCTAAACAACACACGCATAGCCCACCGCCGCTGGCTATGCAGCATGTTTATGATGTTTGGTCCGCTGCCACGGAAGGCCATTAGGTGCCATAATAAGCGCCATTACTCACCATGTGCAGCAGTGTCTTGTTGTCCCTGAGCGAGCCCACCATGCCCACCAGCGAGACGGTGAACATGACCAGGCCCAGCAGGATGAGCACCACGGCCGGGGCCAGGAACACGCCCTCCAGCGTGCGGTTCCTCTGCCGCTCCACCTCAGCGTACAGCCCCACGCACAGCACGCACAGGCCCAGGAGCTGTGGGGAGGAAGAAGGGGAGGAATTAGAGAGACTGAGGATGGATCCACCACAGCATCAAACTGAATAGAACATTTCCAAGCCTCAAGTGTTCGTGATGTAGACTACAGCTAGTGTGACCCACGATATCAAAAAATTATTGACTCACTGAGAATTCCTCTGGATATTCACAATATGACTCATATTTCAAACATGGGTCAAATATTCTAGCTTCTAATTCTAGTGCTTATCACCTAACTAGAGCTGACATTTAACTGTATATAAACAGCACTCACTGATGTACTTTTCTTATTGTACTCTATCTTTTAAATTTGTTTTAAATTGCTCTAGAAATGTTGGGAGACTTGTTTTAAAAGCTTTAAGCTGTTTACCATGTTGTAAGTCGCTTTGGGTAAAAAGAGTCAGCCAAATGTATGTAATGTAATGTAAAATATGCTCCGTATATTGGGAATGTAATAAGAAGTATCTGGTCAAAAATATCTCATATTACAGGCCTATTTCACCCAGTGGAAACAAGGAGACCAGAGGGGAGGATGGCACCATGGAGCTGCATCTTCCTTCACAAGCTGCCAGCTGCAGTTAGTTGTATGGCAGGTGGCCATGTGTTCATGCATTATTTAAACACATCTGGGTTGAACAGACAGTGGCAAGTGTAGGTTTAAACGTCCACTGATGCTCTGTCACATACAATGCCAGCAGATGCGTGTCTAAACTGACTGTCAGAATAAGGAGGTGCGTGACCATGACTTAAAGTTGGAAACTGACCTAAAAAGAGACCCGTGTGAGAGCAAGTTTTTGACATGAGGGCAGTGAGCACTATCTAATCAGATTAGGCTTGGCGTCATGTCATGATGGGCTCGTCCTGATGGATCCTAATGGATTTTACTTGAGTCTGATTGATCTGTGCTGCTCCTCCTTATGTCAAAATGCAAATGTTCCTTCATGCAGGAGATTGAAACAGACGGGCTTCTAGGCTTTCTCCACTGCCGGGCTTCCAGCCTTTCATAGCATCTCGTTGCACCAATGGTTATTAATTACCCTGAGGCATAACTGGCTGCACTCCATTCTACATCTCCATGTTCCCCATGCAATATAACCTCCAGCAAAGATGTGGGGACAGACAAACAACGTCATGTTAGCTAAATGAGAAAAAAATTGTGTTTCCACTACAATCGTGCTTGTGACAGGGGCTATAGCTAGCCAGCCTGCTGCAAATCACTGTTGTCCTACGAGGCGTGGGGGATCCATTTGTCGTGCTTTAAACAGCTGGCAGCCAACTGTAAAGCCAGAGATGGGCATGAGTTCTCGCCACCTGCATATTGATTTTCAATTTACGAGAAGGGCCATTTCCTAAACGTTCTTTCTCTCTCGCTGGTTCTCTCTCTCTCTCTCTCTCTCTCTCTCTCTCTCTCTCTCTCATCTATGGTTAACAACAGCCATCATCGCTAACCTTGTCCAATCTCCAGCACACACCTATCATATGATACCCTTATTAATTTGACAGAGGGCCACATTGGCCCCTGTTCAACATTCGAATCTCTCTGAATGAAAGGAGTGGGCAGGAAGCTATAAAAGTGAGACAGGTTTGCCACTTTGCGGCTTCAGTGCTGCGAGAGCTATTGTTGTGCTCAGAGAAGACTCTAAATCACTAGGCAGGGGCAAGAGCCAGAGAGAGAGAGAGATTAAAAAGAAAACAAGAGTGCAAATCAAACTGAGCCTCAGAGAGAGACTAATATATGGCAAAGAGCAGTGATAAAACAAAAACAGGAGATGAGTGGAGCACAAAGACTGAGTTATTAGAAGATAGGCCAGGATTTCTCCACGAAGAGTCATCAGGATTGTCTGTAGTAAAACAAAATACTAAATGTGGGCTAAGCTACTCTAAGATCACACTCATCTAAGTTCATGAATTTAAAACAGTAGTCCAACACAGCTTAATCTGGAGGACAGAACTAAAGATAAACTAAGATAACAACTTTTATTACTCTTGGTGCTGACCTAGGCCTATACCAAATCAAATCAGAGAGATAAGCATCTCACCACTTTAACACTTTGTAGCTCTGAGCATAAAATAATTGTCCCAAATGACATAGAGATAGATATTTCACTTCAATCTTTGCTGGAATTAAGCGCGGGAAAAACTCAAGTCAGAGGGGGAATCAGTAACCAATAGGGGGTGTTTAATGCAGTGCAATTTCAACAGAGGTCTGACATTAAATAGTACACAGTCCATAAAACTCAAACAAATCCCAATGGATGTTGTGATCACTCTTGAATGGATATTAAATATGTAAGACAGTTTAAAATTCAACTGAGTTTCTATTCTAAAGAGCCTACTATGAAAGCTTTAGGCCACATCGGTAATTTCAGCAGGCCCATAATAATTCCTACACGGGCTCATCTCTAGAGATCCTGTCTCTTTAAATATTCCCAGTGCGCCTTGTCCCACGCCCTGTCTGATTCATGTTGACATGTTAACAAAACAAAGAGTTACTGTTTGGACTGACTGATGCTCGCTCTGAAACCCATTCAATTATTTTCATGCTTATAACAATGCTATGAACTAGAGGCCTAAATGCAATAATACATACAAAATGACGGTTCCTGTTGATTGCCCCAAAGACACATTTGTTTAGGAACTTGCCAGATACAATTCATGCTGTCAACAATAACCCTGGGACGCACAACTATACATTTTTATGTAGAATTTGTCTATGGGTTGCTAGTGCAGGTGGAAAACGAAATAGCCTATGATATGATGTCCATCAGGAGTGAGGGATTTATTGTCTGAGGCACCAAAGTCTCTGCACCGCGTGCTGCTAAATCTAGCTAACGTTAATATTAGCACACTGTTTCTAAGAGAAACCACAATGTGATACTTACCGAAAAGAGCATAGAGTACACGTTTAGGGTGAACTTGATAATATAGTAGAAGCGAATGTTGTCTTTCCATTTTGAGTAATAATCTGGCATGTTGAATAGAGTCTGCTACCCTACTGTCTACAAATGGTTTCATTCATGCTAGTTTAAGGAGTCTACAAATCGCCTGAATAACAAGACAGTTGCTTTATTTTACTTTCATTTTCTGAGCTAGGATTTGATTTAGAAACTGATAGACTACTGTCGATGACAGCGCCGCGTAGCCTACACTGTATGAAATATTCAGAATGTTCTACACGTAAACAATAACAACTTCCGTGCCGCTGTCCATGTTGCCTTTGTAAAGCACACTTAAAGGGCCAGCACCACCAGCAGCCTGAACACGAAAAGAAACAGTAGCCGTCGGCGTTGTTCTTTGTTTTAGACAAGTATGTTACTTTAAATAGTCAGTGAAACAACGTAGCCTACGACGATATCACAATACTATGCTGAGACAAAGACTGCTTGCTTTAGCGCCTGAAATAAATAGGTCGCTAGCCTATTCAGGTTCTGGGCTATTTAATTGGCTAATGCTTCGCATCCACCTTGCTTTGTTTCGAGGATGTAGGCTATAGCAAGCAGGACAACACGACTGTGGACTTGCATTCTATTGCATCATCTTTTAAGTCATATTTAGGCTACTTAATGTTGGGATTGGACAGACAAAAATATTTAACTTAACAGGCTATAGCACGCCTTCATTTAGCCAAGCTTAACCCCTGATAATCCAAGTCAAGATAACTGGCAAAACTGTGGCCTAGAAGGGCACAATATGTCAGATAACTGAAGAACACAAAACTAGGCCAATATACATTTGCACAGAGAATATTGCAAGTAGCTTAGCCTACCCCTTGGTGTTCGGGTCTGTGGGACACGTTTTCAATGTTTGCTATAAGAAAAAAATGCTATTTGTTATTTCTTCTAACTCAAACTCATTGGCCGTGGCTCATTTTCAGTGAAGAACATAAAAAAATACTTATTTTCAATAACTGCACACGGTAACACACCCACACACACACTAGGCCTAGGTGTTGATAATTGTAGGTGCTGTAGCCTACCTTAACTGTGTCCTCCTCCTAATTGGGCCTGCTGTGTGTGTGTCTGTGCGTCTGTATGTGTGCGGGAATGTTGTCGTTCTGCACCTGCTATTCCCACACAAAGTTACAAAAATGTCAAACACTTTCACTTGTTCTGATTACAGTAAGTTCTAAGAAATAAGCAACAATAATGAACAAAAATCTTGTTTCTAATTTTTTTTACCTTTTTTATAATGGAATTTCCTCATTTTCTCACAAAAAACGAAAATGATATCAGAGGCGGTATTACAGTAAGGATCTTTGATCATATGATCATACATGTGATCTCACAGGATGGGAAATATGAACCATAAATGATGTCATTGGTAATTGAGCTAAAATAAACATCTGTTATGTATTTTTACATAAATTGTTATGGCTCTATTGATTTAAAAGCTTAATAATGTGGTGGGTCCACCACACCCGGGAACATTGGCTGTGTAAAAATATGAACACCTTACAATTGGGTTAAGTTAGACCTTAGAAGTTCAAATAAAAACCCAATACATTTAGCCTTTAAGAGCACTTTTATGAAGTAGCCTAGGCTTGGGCATAAGCAGCAGTATTTTTGTTATAGCTGCATATAACAGGGAAGAAGCAGGGAAATCAGTCCATGCCTCTGAGATAAAAATTAAATAAAGCAGAAAAACCCAGGGGCTATGGATATTTCATCTAGCCTAATTACATTCTGAATATTCCTGCCAATAACAAGACATTGAAGTGTGACTTTTCTCTCTTTTTTCATACTCATACATAGGGTTCTTTTTATCAGTGCATCAGACTGTAGGCCAGCCTGTTTTTGGTTGTTTCGGTTAGAGGTGGCTAGCCTGACGAGCCAGACCCACATGCTATAGGCTGCGTCTAGATTTCTAGGCTAGAGGTGGACAGTAACTAAGTAGGCTACATTTACTTGATTACTGTACTATATGATTTTTGAGTATCTGTACTTTACTTGGGTATTAATATTTTTGGAAATTTGTGACTTTTACTCCACTACATTTGAAAGACAACTACTGTACTTTTGACTCCACTACATTTTAAATATGAGCATGCAGTATACTTGTTACTTTTAACCACATTTGATTCTTTAAATGCAACAATGCGATAGACCATCTTGATGTTCATAATTGAGTTATCCTATTGAGTTTGAGTTATCTTTTTGTATTCGGCAGTGGAAATGTTTTAGATTTGGGAACAGAGAATGAATATTATATATTATTGCACCCATTTGAACAGTTGCAAAGTTATGAAAATAGGTAAAATGTTTTTGTTGGATGTAACTTTCACTTGTATTGGAGTAATATTTGACATGGTGTATCTATACTTTCACTCAAGTAAAGGAATTGTGTACTTCGTCCACCTCTGATGTTATGGAAGTGATGAATGGGATATCTTCAGGAATGGACAGTCATGTTGCAAAGATGAGACAGGGCACAAGTTTTTTCTGTTATGCAGCACTAAAGGATACATCCAGCCCTCATATACGCACTTACTGCATAAGCACTGGATGGTGGTGATTATTATTTATGCCATGAGAGCTCTTGTCATCAGTCAAAATATGTTTGCCTACACAACTGTGAAAACACATTCACCCAAAACTGCCCGGGGATCAGTAAACTGGGTTTCCTGCCCCCTTGTCTTTCAAGACTATCCATGTAAATGAAATGCTTACGTCCTTGTCAGTCAAAGTGCAAATGTGAAAATGGACATTTCTGTGTGACTGATGCAGCATATTATCTTTTTTGTAACCTCACAAATGGATAGGAAGCATGTTATCTTATAATATATAATTATATATATACAATATGTATATATATATAATCTCTCAAAACACTTTGCTGCATGTCTATAGCCCAAGGCTTTTTGGACAAGAACAAATCCTTTGTGTGACACTTCACCACACAAGAACGTGTTCAGACTATAGGAGGCTGTCTAATTCTATGTGTAACGTTCAATAAAATATTGTTCTTGAATTATAGATCTCTGTATGAAGGGCCCCATTTTGCAAACAGTGTTGTGCAGAGAAAGCTTAGCTCGCACATGTCATCATGAGAAAAAGACAGTCAGGCACTGAATGTACACCAGACAGAAACCTACAACAATGGAGCCTCTCTGGCAATGTGGTGCCGTGTATGAAATGTTTAGAAGAATTTTAGCAGTCCTATATTTGAATTGGCAAAAAAACACCATTGGCTGCCATAAACCATTTCACAGACAAAGACAATACAATAGAGCATGAACTTTTGGCAACAGAAAATGCTGTGATTTGCAAAGGACAAAGAAGAACTTGGCAAAAATTGATTTTCTTTCTTTTTAGATACTGTGTCCTCATGAGCTATTAAACTCTGTAATGCAGCTAAGCAGTGAATCCCTTCATATTGAATTTTCCCTACATGACTAACGGAGCTGGCTTCAAAACATTCATCCACTTCTTCCTACAAGCAGCAGTAGACCGAGGAGAGTGTTCACCTACCTTAAATCACAGAAGATATCCAGTGATCTTTTGCTTACTGCCATCTTAGCCTATTAAGGCATATGATAGACTAACTGATGCTAGAGCAGTTGGGGTGTGAAATTAAGTTTCTGATTCTTCTTCACTGAAAGCCCAAGGAACCTGTTTTTGGGGGATGTTGGGCTCCACTCCAATAAGAAAATTGGCAGTGTGTGTGTGTGTGTGTGTGAGAGAGAGAGAGAGAAGGAGAGAGAGAGAGAGAGAGAGAGAGACCTTTAAGGCCCTTTTAAATTTAAGATCCTGATGTGAGCTTGGTTTAATTAAACACGTTTTGATGGCAGTGGAGATATACTATGGTATGGAACAGTCAGCATGTGTCTTGGTGTCTATCATACATCAAAGACTGTGCTGACAAAAGCCACATTTCTATAGGCCTATCACTAAAACTACCTATCCCACTTGTCAGCTTTATATCAATAAAATAATTAATAATATTTGCACAGTGCATTCAAAAACAAGAAATACCAAGAGCACTTTAGTTACACAACACTCACTGGATGACGTAATGCTGAATATGTGCAGGGAAACTGTTGAAATATAAAAATCTGTAACAAATGACAAATGCCACCTAACATCTAATTCTGACCTGTAAAATATTATTTATGGAACTGCACTATAAGGTCTGATTCACCAGTGGGCCTTTTTGAATGAATGGATAAATAGTGAATGGGGATGATTATTATGTCAATTCCATATGCCAGCCCAATGCTGTTGTTGCATCATTGCTCAAGGCGGCTTAGAAATATTTGCTTTGCAATGGCAAATATGCCATTTGTCAGGAAATCTTTTTTAGGGACTAGTGAAAACAAGTAACCTATCTATGTTGCACAGGGCTATTGTATTTCTTTACTTATTTACAAAAGTTGCATGCTGTAACTGCGCCAGTGGCGTAACTATAGTAGGTGCAGCCAGTGCAGTCGCACCAGGGCCCGTGACCTCCCGGGGCCCGTCGCTACCCCCGCCCTGCCTCCTTTTTTTTTTTTTTTAGAACTTTAGAATGTTAGAGCACGGAGAGTGAAGCGTCACTTTGACGATCTATCGGAAGATGAGCGCTTAACCGATGCAGAGAGATACTTCAAAGTGCAGGTATTTAATAAACTCTGGACATCATAATCAGTCAGCTCTCCCAAAGATTTGCAAGTATGCGAGAAACTTGTCATGTGTTTGAGTCTTTACGTCCTATGACCCTTCAACTCGCAGGTGATGATGAACTGCTTGAAAAGGCAAGACGTTTGTCAGACCATTATAGCAGGGACATTGCACCGACATTCCCAACACAACTCCTCTCATTCAGGTCTTGCTTTAAAGCAGAGATTTCACAGAAGTCATCTATTTTTCAACTTGCCAAAATGCTGGTGGTAGATTATGACAGTGACAAGTTCTGAGTGTGCCACGACACTTATTCTAAAGATTATGACAGTGTAACATCCACATTCGGGGAAGTGTGTACTCATGTTGTTTCTGACATTGCCTGTGACTGCGCAACAGCTAAGCGATCTTTTTCAAAACTCAAACTTATTAAGACCTATACCTAAGGAGCAGCATGGGGCAGGAGAGGCTCCGTGGGTTAGCTATCCTGTCCATTGAAAATACGAGAGCCAGAGCAT
Source organism: Alosa pseudoharengus (assembly GCF_046254945.1). Lineage (NCBI taxonomy): Eukaryota > Metazoa > Chordata > Actinopteri > Clupeiformes > Clupeidae > Alosa > Alosa pseudoharengus. The sequence continues at coordinate 26,466,712 of NW_027468848.1, read as the reverse complement.
TAAATATTGAGAACATCGTTGACGATTTTGCACAACGAAAGGCTCGTAAGATGGCCTTCTTCTAATGGCCTACAGTAATTCACGCATATTGGGGATTGTATGCATATGAATGATTTTATTTGGTTTCTGGACGGTTAAATAAGTTAGGCTACATTAAGTTTTGTTTCTGCGCAGTGCGAGTTTATAAGCAAGCAATCTACGCTTGCAGTTTCCGCAGAGGGTTGAAAAGGCGCATTGAGTGTTCCCATAATTCCATGCGAGTTGATGTTAATGCAGTAATATTAGATTACCCTAGCCTGCAGGCTGTTAATACAATTATTTTTTAATGTTTTCACATGTAATGGATATATAGTCGTGTGTTTTTTATTTGAAATTGTAATCTGTAACTACTAAACTACTTCGGTGCCTCAGGCCCTTTGCATAAACAATTGAAGTCACCCTTAATGTGTATTGCATTTATCAGAGCTAATTCATCCTGGGCCATAGTTCGTCGATATGGGGCCCGCGTAGCGCTCTCGCACTTGGGTCCACCGTTGGCTTGTAACGCTACTGAACTGCGCCGATTAGAGTTGGTTCAACAAAAATCCGCCAGGTGGTGTCAATGATGTCAATGAAATCAATGATGATAGGCCTATTGATCGGTGTCCGTGTGACTGAGGTCTATTCAAGTAAAGTAGAAAATCTTCAGATGAAATATTCATTAAGGGTGAAATGAAAACTTAGGCTACTGGTCTAACAGTGAAAAGAAAAATAGCCTACAAGTCAATGTGTATAGGCTATCATAGACTATTCGGTCATGATCACCCCCCCCCCGCCCTTAAAATCTGAAGAGGAGAGGGGCAAAACGAAACGCTCTTCTTTTAAGCAGCAAGACATTGATAATTTTTTGGGGATGCACGAAAAAGTCAAAATGCATTCTGTTTCTTTTTTCTTCCACGCTCTACCAGCAGTCAGAAAAGCAGCATTATCACACCGACGCACGTCCTTGGCGTTTTTCATAGGCTGCGTCGGTATCGGACCTCAACTGGTGACGTGAGAGAGTGGATGCAGCCGTAACCTGGCGTTGGCAGTGGTGGCAGATGAGAGAGAAGCATGCTGCGGTCGGTAACCTGAAGCAGGCAGAGGAACGGTTTTCTGACAGTTGTCTCGTAAAAAGGAACCCTATCCCTTTTTACGAGAGGAAAATACTGAAGAGTATTGTCTACGACGCTGTCTTTCTGTGTGCAAAAGTTTTGATATTTTGCAAAGTTATGATGTTGCTCTTTATAATATGCTACAGATAATTATGGAAAGTCATGATGTCAGGAATCTAGCATTTGCCATTTGGGTGTTAAAAGCAAATTATCGTTCATTTGGTGCAAATAATAAGAGGACCAAAGTAGCCTAATGATTTCAAACGTGTAACTGGGAAAATGGATCCACTTTTCAACGTAACTAATTCATCAAGCAACTGGACTAAGTCATCGGAAACAAATGACACAAATCATGAGAACCAATTTGTGCAAGCCGTTTGGAAAGTGGCTCTTTGGGCACTAGCTTACAGCATCATCATCATCGTATCCGTTGTGGGAAATATAGTGGTAATATGGATCATACTGGCACACAAACGCATGAGAACTGTGACAAACTACTTTCTTGTGAACTTAGCGTTTGCCGAAGCATCTATGTCAGCCTTCAACACTGTCATCAACTTCATCTATGGAGCGCACAATAACTGGTATTTTGGCTTGGGTTACTGTCGGTTCCACAACTTCTTTCCGATTGCCGCAGTTTTTTCAAGTATCTATTCAATGACAGCAATTGCTTTAGACAGGTAAGTGTCTTGCAAAATATTCTTGGAATTTATTTTATTTTTATTGTATACTACCCGGACGCTCAGAATACAGAAGAACAGAATATAATAGACGATTTTCTGCTGTTATACATTGAATTGAATTTATATTTAATTTCCCCTTGGGGATCAATAAAGTATCTATCTATCTATCAATCTATCTATCTATCTATCTATCTATCTTACATGGAAGTTGCAAATTGCTTAAAAAAGGACAATGAGTTCATTCCACATTGTGTAATTAATGACAATCATGTTGCATGCCAATCTCATTAATGACAATCATGTATGTGCCAATGTGTTCAGAAGTGATGGATGGACTGTTATTTTTGTATGCAAGCAAATTAGAGCTAAATAATTAATAATCATTTGCATGAGCAAACATGCCAGCTTCTACGTGAGCCAACCCATCATCTTTGACATGCACAATATGTTAAGCAGAAATGAGATGCTCAGAGGAGCTCACCAATGCCCATTGGAAGCCAAAGCAAAGTACTGTATGGATGCACAGCTAGCTGTCGTTCAACCTCCAACATTGTTGCTAGTGACTGCTTGTCATCCATCTATAACACTCGATTCATCATAGTGATGGCTTGGTTACTGTGCAAGGCTATAGGAGGAATTCTCACTCTGTATGCAAGGAGTGTCCTGTGTGCGCACAGCCATTTGTTTGTTGGCACAGACGTCTGAGACAGCGCAGCTTACCGTCTGCCCTTAACATGGTGAAAATGAATTACACAGCAGATAAAGCCAGGTACTGGGGAAACTCTTCCAGGACAGGTGCACATTTTGACTTGAGCTGTGCCTTGCATCACTTGATCAATTGTACCTGATTAATGTTGATATCTGCTTTAAAAGAAAAAAGCAAGGAAGAGGAACCCCATATTTCATTGTAAACAGCACTGAATCAGTCCCACACTGAGAACCAGCAAAGAGAGACTTTGCTTAGATGCAGTGATCTACAGCCCAGCAAAATTTTCAAATTTCCCCTTTACCCTCTGACGGTTGGCGCAGCAGGCAATAGGATATAACTCACCAGCTCTTTCCCCTTTTTCCCTATGTGCAATTGCAGAAACTTGACCTTTGCGACACTGTAAAAATTAAATTACCCCTAGGAGTTTGAGTCTGGGGGGTAGATATGGTATGAGATGGCAGGAGGCAGCAGGTCCCTCATCAGCTCTATATTATGCTGGAAGTCAGGTGTGACATCCAGCCCTCTAAACTCATTAGTGACATATCAGAGTTAGGTATTAAGAACTAATACATTTTTCATACATCAATGTTTGAAGAGTTGTGGTTTGTACTTTATGTTTATGTTATAATTCTGTGAAATATAATTTAGTCTATTGGTATCTTGTTTTATTGTTATTATTATTTAGGCTATACTAATTGCACTGTTTACACTGTTGATTTGAATTTTATTGGAATGTTTATTGATGTCATTTTAAGTCGCTTTGGAAAAAAGCATCTGTCAAGAACCATATCACATTCATAGTTACATGCAGGGATGTAGTGGAGGCTAAACGCAAGTAAACACAGTTTATCCACCTCTGAAATTTCAGAAATAGAGGTTATCCACCTCTCAAAAGAGTTTATTCAACAATTGCACACTCATCAACACTCTAGGAACACTTTTAATACCACTGGTATTGTTATAAACATTGGACAATAACCTCCACCATCATCAAACATGTTCTGAATGCCTTTTTAAAAAATCCGATACCGCATGGCGCAGTCCACCTTACCCTGATTCATAGAATCCTTACCAGAATTCAGTTTACCCAACTCTTATTTTACCACTACACTCCTGGTTACATGATGTGTTTCAATACCCATGTTTTGAAATTAATTAATTTAACTAGATTTTATTTGAGGAAAATAACATAGCTTATATCCTCATTGAATAAGGCTTTCATTTTGTTGTTTTGTTTGTCTCAAGCTGGCTCGAGATGTTTGTTTTGTTTTCAGAGCTCAATGGAAAGCCTCTATGGAAATTGACCATGCCTCTGCAAAGCCTTTCCATATTCCCTTTGCTAACATGGTTAATACAGCTTTCCCCCAGATCCAACATCTGCTGCTGCCACCGCCACCTCCGTTGAGTCATCACCTCACCATCTCACACGCGGCTCTGCTCACTTTCGCAAATAGCCCTGAAGCCGTCACCTCCTCATGTGAATAGCAGTTGTCAGCCTCATGCACTGATGTGGCGCCGCTCAGATCAATGATGATGATACTGAAGCTCACCCTCTAGTTTCCTCAGTTTCCTCAGCATACATACACACACACACACACACACACACACACACACACACAAAGACATGCATGCACACACACACAGAACACACACAAAGACATGCACGCACACACACACACACACGCACACACACAAACACAAACACACACACACACACACACACAAACACACACACACACACACACACACATGTTGCATATTGCCACAAGAGGGTATTTTGCTTCGCATTTGTCAGAGGAAATGTCCACCTCCTCAATAAAAAGGGGCACTGCTGTGGTGCAGGAATAGAAACAGTCTGAACAATCTGATGAATGATTCTGCAGCGTCGCCAACACACCAAGACACCGTGGGGCCCTTTATAACTTCATTTGTTTTTGGCTTGTTTGACACAATGATAAGAAAATCAAAATCCTTTCAAAACTAACCCCCCTGTAGAGGCAACAGAGCCATGGAAACCAAGGACCATAATGACATTTTGCGACCCAGACAAAATGAAAAATAAGAAAGCTGTTAGCATTCACTCCTTGATTACCCCCTTCCTGCAGCCTATTATAGCTACCGTGCATCTCACTGAGCTGTGGGATTGTTTTTTGTTTTTTTTCTGGGTCTTGAGGGCATGGAAAATGCCCTTCTAACATTTGCTGCTATATGCATCTTTTTAGTTTTATGTTCCTCTTATATGGAGTAAAACCATGTCCAATTCAGTCTTTTCTCCATCTCAATAAAGTGCTTTTTATCTACCTTTTACCAAAGGTTTATCCATCATGCATCAGATCAACAAATGATATCCACTAGCAACTTTGTCTCAGTTTTGAGGTTTGTTCCAGCAAAAGTAGAGCTTTATGAAAATGCATGATGGATTGAGATTATTACTTAGTAATTCCTTTATTATTTCCCCTTCATGGCATTTTGAATCTAATGCTTTAGAAGATACCTGTTAGATAATTTAAACGTTAAATAGTCACTCTTTTTGGCAGCCTACTGTAGATCAAGGCTCTGTTTACCTCTACTTACTTATGACTGGGCACATTCCAGGTCACCCCTCTGACCACAAGTGTGGTTCAGACCAGAGAAGGGGCAGCTAATGTTCAATCAGCCAAGAATTTGATAAAGATAACAGGACAGATATTAATAGACAATTTTTTGAATCTGAGCCCACATCTTCAATCAATGATGAAGTCGTGCTACAGTTCATTATTGGAGTATTAACAATATTGTACTTTTATTCTCCAAAACGTACCAATTTCTCATTTAGATCCTTGTTCAAATATTAAGAAAGTCAAAGGTGTAAAGGAATTGTCATCTTGGCTGTGTAGAGACAGTGTAAGGATTCCTTGAAAGTGCCTGACCACATTATCCTCAACTGAACTTGCAGCTTATTCACTGTTGAAATACCAGCAATGTGTGGCAATTATGTGCCCACACAACCATAACATTTCCTCATCCCGGGGGCAATTAGCCACCTGTTGTTTGTGGAGAAATACCTCCTCGCTTTTCCCTGCTAACTTTTCTATCGTCACTCTCCAGACAGAATCTATAGGCCTCTATGGGACTGAGGCCTGATCTCTCAGGGCCATCTGTCGTGAGTCTTGTCACCTGCCGAATCTCTTCTCCCCCGCCCTGACTGTTACCCGTTAGCCTCTCTCCTCGTCTCCACACTTCCCTGAATCAAACAAGCTCTGATTAAATTGTCCCAGCCCTCAAAGTCCTCGGAGTGCTTTCATGTCGCGGTCCCAGCTGACTGTCATCACACTCCATCTCCTTCTCCTGACTACTCTCCGCTCTATTGAGTCAGTGGCGAGGTTGTCACCACTGACTCCTGTCCTGTTTGCGACGTTGTTCTCTCTTCTTGCCACCTGATCTGATCTGATCTCTTATGCAAGCATTGTCCATTTCCCAACTGACAGGTTCAGCTCTCCTGAAAGCTCCTTTGGAGAAATGGGCTTGTCAGACTGACGTCAGGGTAAATACCCAGTCATCAGACACCGACAATTTGTGCAATACGGTCAAGCCGTGGGCTGGGTGTTGGCCAAGCCCTGCATCAATTCAAATGAATGGTTCTAAACTACAATTGATTCTGCTGGTTATATACTGTAAGTTGGATATAACTTTCAGCTGAGTTGAAACTTTTAGAGATAAGCCTATAGGCCACCATCTGTAAATCACATTATTTTGACACGTAAATTTGATTCGACTCAATTTCCTGTGAACAGGACAATCTCATTCTCACAACAGCGGGCGCCTGCTTTTCCCTCACCCCTTCAGTTTGCGCAAATCTGCAGGTGGTCAGAGTGTAGAATATGTCGACAGACACCTCATTAGCAAGGAGCTCCAGTACAGTACTGAAAAAAAAGACAAATCTGAGTATGAGTATGAATCAAAATGCTTCTCTGCCACTGTGGTGTGGTGTGATATGCCATATTGAACAGCCTTTTCCTTCCTTGGGCAGGTACATGGCCATTATCCATCCCCTCAAACAGCGGATGACTGCCACTGAGACCATGGTGGTCATCGGCGTGATCTGGGTGCTGGCCCTCGTGCTGGCCTTCCCCCAGTTCTATTACTCGGACCTCGACTACTTCCCAACGCGTGTGGTGTGCTACATCGACTGGCCTGTCTACATCGAGAAGATGTGAGTCTGCAGGTTTCTGACTGCATTTTATTCGATTCTCAGACATGTTCTTATGGTAGAATTTGATTTCCGCTTGATGGAAAAGAAATGTCATACATTTATAAGTGCATAACGACAGAGAGTGCACTGTATGAATATAGACATAACCAAGGTAAACTGTTCCTTCTAGATGTTTCCTTAAACAGCCTTGTAGTGAATCAACACTTAACTTGAAGTAACTGTTCCATAAACAAGTGAGATTACTCTGTATAATGAACTTGTAAATCAATTAAGCACTCAAGACAAATGTCCCTTTGACTCTAGTCTCACTTTGTCCTCAACAATATATAGAGCTGCTTAAATTAAAATGATATATCTGTTGCAGCCTTCAGCTCTTCTGTTAAGTGAAATCTCTCTTCTTTTTTTGGTGTGTTGTTTATTTTTTTAATTGCAGTCTTCTTAAAAGAGACAGAGTGCTCTCATTAAGTGTAATCTCATTCCATTTATCATGAGCAATAAATAAGCATGAATTGAATGAGTACAATGCCTTTGCTTTATGCATTTAATTTAGAGGCATCAATTCTCACCATATGAGACACGCATGATCATCCACCACAAAAGCAACAGCCATTAGTGATACGTTCCAGTCTGTGTTTGTCTGCAGTGGAATTGGAAAATTAACACATGGTAATATTGTATAGGGCCCGGTGAACATGTGATATCTGCGTTTATTGAAGCACGGAAATAGGAATGAAATTAAACCCACTGATGGCTCAGCGTACTGACAGAGAAGGTTCTCTTTCATCAAGGAAGGTTTTTTTTCAGAGGCTGAGGAATACGGAAGCCTTACCTGTGTGAAATCTTCCTTTGATACCTGTCTTCCTTCATTAGGCTGTGTAGTGTCTTACATCTTAGAAAAAAACTAAAGTAAAAAGTCCATCTTTCACCTTTCCCCCCTCACAGTTTTTTTTTTTTTGTTGTTGTTTTTGCCATGGGCCACTTTATCATTGTTGTGAATCAGTGACTTGATGAGATGGAATGCCATTTGTTCTTTTTCTCACAGCTGTTTAGATCTTCTCTATTAATACACCAAGGCGCATGTTGACACGTGTGATGGATAGTTTTAAAAGCACAGTTCAGCTCAGTGACAGTTTGCAGTCGAGGTGTAAATTTTCAGCCAATCTTCTAATGCAAAAGGGAGAACACTAAAGGGGGGGGGGGTGGACAAAGGGGTTTCCACATATAGACACGCGTGTGCGATGTTGTATGTCTCCTTCTGTCTGATCCTCAAGCAATAAAGCAGTACACAACTCTTCACTCTCTCACTTTCTCTCTCTCTCTATCTCTCTCTTTCTCTTTCTCTCTCAAACACACACACACCACTCCATTCTGCTTTTCACAGTTCCGAATATACACCACAGGTGTCTATAAATGCAGCATCTGCCGTGCTTCCACCATTTTGTCTCGGAGTGTCATTGTTTGGCTGTTGGCTGGGTTTCACACGTTGATTGTTTGCAATAAATAGCAGCAAGACAAAACATTGTCCGTGTTGGAATAGCTCTTGTACTTATTACTATTTTAATGAAACTGTAATGACTTGCACTTGTGGGTTAAGTGGGCTGAGCCTGTGAGCTACAGTAATTCAGTTTGTGTGTGTGTTTGTGTGTGTGTGTGTGTGTGTGTTTGTGTGTGTGTGTGTGTGTGTGTGTGTGTTTGTGTGTGCATGTGTTTGTGTGTGTGTGTGTGTGTATGTGTGTGTGTGTGTGTGTGTGTGTGTGTGTGTGTGTGATTCATGATGGTATCTGTGTGTGGGATGAAAGCTAATGGACATGTCTGATTTGGGGGAACTCCAGGGCCAAACAGGGGCCACTGTGTCTGTCTGCTCATATTGACCACATTAGCTTGCGTTGACACAAGGTCATTGACTATAAATCATGCCTGGGTTGGTTAGTAACTTGTAACTCACAACACACATACAGGCTCCCACTTACTCCTTTGCACACTGGTCCAAAAGCACATGCAACTGAAAGCTGCATACATACTTACACACACACACACACACACACACACACACACACACACACACACACACACACACACACACACACACACACCTTTGCCTCCCATTCCACTTTTTGGCCTTTTTCTAGTAAAACACATCTTCAGTTCCTTTCTTTAAACTTATCCGCAGTTGTGCATATATACACACACAGACACACACAAACACACAGACACACACACACAAACACACACACACACAGAGAAACACACACACACACACACACTCATGCCCCTCAGCCACTGACTGGTAACTTCAGAGACTTTGAACAGTTCTGGCAAGTCATGCCGCATTATGTAGGGTGTCAGGCTATCTCTGCCACCTCATTCATCTCCCTCTCAATACAGGCAAACCGCAGAGCCTAGGCAAAGGCTGTGTACGAACACCCTCCTGCACCAGCACGAAAACAAGTTGCTAGAAAGCATGTAATGTTGGTGGCAGCATGGGATAAAACATGGCAAAAAAACTAAAGGAAAACCAATCTCTTGCCTGTGATATCCCCGCCAAGGCCCAGCAGACGCGTGACAGGAGTTTGTTGATAAGCGAGCGCTGACAGCTTCGAGTCGGAGCCAGTGCCTTGAGTGCGGCGCATCAACATCCCTCAGAGCGCCTCTGCAGTGACCTGGGGGGCGTCCCGTTCCCCCTCCCCTCCCTACCCCATCCACTCGGAAGCAGTAGGCAGGCAGGCAGGAGAGCGGAGAGTGGGAGAGCAGAGCCATGTGTCCATAAGAGAGAGAGAGAGAGACTGAGAGAGAGAGAGAGAGATGGAGAGAGAGAGAGAGAACCTCATTGGGCATGCTAAGGCAGGGTACTCAGTGTAGCACTGATTTTTGCAAATTGCCATAATATCCCAGCCAGCCGCCACCAGAGCAGCCACCAGGTCTTTCCAGTCTGCTCATTATGCTTTCACCTCGCCTCTCCAACATGTTGTTTTTATCAGTCAGTGCCAGTCTGTCCAGAGATGTCTTCGTAATTGAGGTAAACAAACCTGCATTATGTAGTATTATGGTATGGTGGAAGTTGGTGTTTTTTATTTTATCAGTATTACACGAGGGACAGTAATAGACTCCTGATATAACACATGCTTCAAGTAAAATGACTGCCCCTGTAATTCAGCTGTCGGAAACCAACACAACAGATTTATGGGTTTTTGTTCCAACTAAAAATGAGAATTATTACTAATGCAAAATGATATGCATCAATTATACATACACAAACACAAACACACACACACATACACACACACACACACACGCATTTGTGGGTAAAAATGGTACCTGTGGAACCAGGAACTCACTGCACGGGTGCATGCACATTTTGCTGGTGATGGCGATAAGAGGGGCATCCCATGTCGGGGTTGCTATGTGCTCTGCATCTCTATGTCTCTCCATCCTCCGCCCACGCCTCTAACATGGGCACAGCAAGGGTTTGCCAGTCCACGCGGGCTGCATTTTACGGAAAGGAAAATATCTTTTAAAACGCCTGCTGGTGCCAGCGGGCAATCCGCCGGGAGGCGAGTGAAAGAACGGTTCACCTCCAGAGTGTAGTGTGGGAGAGAGAGGTCGTCCGTTTCCTCTCTCTGCTGCACTCTCCATTTGAAAATTGACTCAATGTTTTAATTAGCTACTTCAGTCAGCATCGAGTTAATCCCTTTAGCACTTAGGAAAATCACCAAATGAAAATGGTCTACTTGAATATCCATTTGATTGTGATAAAAACCGTAAAAAACACATGACCCCAGTGATATTTAATACGACACACCACTTGATATGCTAACACCACATGATGTTGTATTCCTGCTTGTTGCATCACTAATAGCAGCTATATCACACCATTACACAAAAGTCTCTAATCATACCTGATGTCATATTACAAGGAAGCTCTAAAACTCTAAGGATGTAGGCAGGAAGATTCATTTCCCTCCACAGTTGTTCTTATACTATGCACTTTTAATACTTCCCCACTCCCACTGAAGCATTGATATTTTGGACTAACTTATTTTATTTATTTATTGCTTTTACTGAGATCTGCCTTTTTTGCACATTTCCATGCCATGCTACATGTTAACCTATGGCATAGGCGTAGATTTAGGGTGGGACGCTAAGGACTAGTCCTAATCAAAATTTTAAGATGACAAAATTGTCCCCACCAATATTTTAGCGAACTTATTTGTGCTGCTGATCATTCCAACAGCCAGCACGACAGTACTAGAAACGTCATTTGATTGGCTGAAAAACCGAGGGGGAGGGGGAAGGGTTATCTGACACGCAAGGCGCTACACGCATGGAGAGTGCCAATGCACAGGCTACTTTGCACTGGCAGTCAAGCGAGCAGGTGTGTCAACGACAACGGTAAGTTACCAGGGCTGTCTGCCAATGCATACCCCATAAAAGGCCAAAGTAAAACATTTTGATATTCCCTTTGCCCTTCAGCATGTACATGCTTGCCCCTTTTTGTGGTTTGTAGCCTAGATCAGCTATGCCACCCAAGAAGAAGAAAGGGGACATACAAAGCTTTTTCATTAAAGTAGGCAAACTAGCCATACAAACTGGCAACTGGTGACCAGGCTTTCAAATTCGGATTTTACTGTGTAAAATAACATTAGCTGTTTGGATTACCCAGGATATTGTCACAGCTAAACCTAGCTTCTGTAATCTTTCAACCAAAGTTAGGAGTCGTGTTGAATAGGCTATGTGCCGCGCGGACAGTCGCATAGGAGTCACTGGGTTGCCAATCTTGCAGTGTATTTGTGAATGTAGCCTGCAAAGAAATAAAAGATAAACTAGGTGCATTTCCATAGAAATGAACATTGCGAGACACCAGATATTTCTATATGATCTCATCCCATAAAGCTTTTCTTTGACTTTTTGAGTTTTTTGAACATTTATTTGATCTAATGACATAGCAAACATGATGAATTGAATCCACATATCCTTGCACTTGCGAAATCTATTTTTCACTAGCCTAAAACAATGAGGTCGCAAAAACAATGACTTCAGACTTGACTTGCGACTCCACTCAAAAGACTTCAGACTTGACTCGTCGGACTCGAGCTTCGAGACTCCTGAACAAGCTGTATTTCATGAAATTATTGTTTTTTTTTTAAATCTAAATGTATTCATGTATTTCTATTTTATTTTATTGCTACATACAGAATACTTTGGAAAACGTATAACGAGCGGCATGGCCCCTTTGCCATAATGTGCAACGTAATCAATAGGCCAAAATCATAATTGTGTATCTGTGCCGAATTTCGTAATTCAAGTCCAGTGCAGAACTGAATAAGAAAATCATAAGGCTATGTATCTTGAAGTTCCAGTATGTGAGAAACTCGACGTGCCTTAATATCTCCAACCTCAAGTATGCAGCTAATAAGGAAATATAATTGTTATTTAATTAAACAAGGTGAACTTCTCCCCACTGTGGAATGCAGATAAGGATTCTACAAGGAAGAGAACACACTCAACGCCTTACCATCTGTTGATGTCATTGTGGTTCATTGAGATATCTGAAATTTTTTCTGTTAAAGATTGGCATGCGACAATAGGACATTGTTGCCTTTGTCGGTGTCCTTATGTGAAGTTGCACAGGTAAACTTGCTCATCTTTACTTGCGTACGACTTTACACCAGTGCTTCAGGGCAGCCGTGGCCTAGCCTACTGGTTAGCTCTTCGGACTTGTAACCGGAGGGTTGCCGGTTTGAACCCCGACCAGTAGGCATGGCTGAAGTGCCCTTGAGCAAGGCACCTAATCCCTCACTGCTCCCCGAGCGCCACTGTTGTTGCAGGCAGCTCACTGCGCCGGGATTAGTATGTGCTTCTGTTCACTGTGTGCTGAGTGTGTTTCACGGATTGGGATAAATGCAGAGACCAAATTTCCCTCACGGGATCAAAAGAGTATATACAGTATAGGCCTACTTATACTTATACTTATTTATACTTAAGACCAGAGCTGATGCTTCAGCAATAGCCGTCACTGAAAAGCTGTGAGTGTCGTTGAACACAGCTGTTCTCACATTAGCTGATTGCGATAAACATAAACCATTGTTGCCTAATTACAAATTATTCATTACACCTGTGTGTAGTAATACTTTTTTAGTGTTTTTCACATATAGTATTTTGCAGTATTTTTAAAATACAAAAATACACACCAATAAAGTATTTTGATACAAAATACAGAGCCATTTCCTTCAACCCAATAAAATACAAATGACAAAATACTATTTTGTATTTGAAATACATACTGTATTACATGTTTCAGAAATACTACCCATCAGGGGCGTAGCCAGGATTATTTTATAGGGGGGGCCAGCTGGGTCCAAACTTTTTATTGGGGTGGCACTTGGGAATCAAAACTACTATTTGAAAACTACTCAAAAAGTTTTGAAGATTAGGATAGCCTATTTTAATAATGGTAATAAATTGTGTAAAGCCAACACTGATACAGAGGTCAGTTTGTTGGCCACTCCAACACATTTTCCATAAATAGGTCAATGCCAATAAAAAAGTACAATATGATAATGCACCTTACTTAATCAGTCTTATTATGACCGCCGCACAGCGAAGGTTTAGTCAGAATTTTTTTTTTTTCTTTTTCGCATGCCCAAATTTCCGTCAATGAGTCCCGGGACACTGAAAGACCGTGGTACACGAAACTTGGTGGGCATGTAACCCCACATGGATAGCATGGAACCATCGTTTTTCGTTTTGATCTATAGCCCCCCCGCTGGACTGGACGCCCCGAAAGGAGGGTAGGGCAGACACAGTTTTCTGTGAATATCTCGAAAACCGTAGGGTTTAGGAGGACCATTTTTTTTTTGGATGTTGATCTCAAGGGGCCATGTCAACCCATTCCATAACCACTCATTTCATGTATAGCGCCACCTAGTTAAACACAAAAAAGTAAAAATGAGGTGTTGTAATTGAAGGTATCTGTGACCCAACATAGTCAAAACTGCACGAAATTGGAAGTGTAGGATCATTATGACACCCTCTGTATGCACGCCAAATTTTGTGGAATTCCGTTCATGGGGGGCCACACAATAAATTAATTTATGTTACTATACACCATCTGGCCTGTAGATGGCCGGAGACAGTTTTCTGTGAATATCTCGAGAACCGTAGGGCCTAGGAGGTCCACCTTTTTTATGTATGTTGGTCTTAAGGGGCCATGTCAACCCATCCCATTACCACTTATTTCATGTATAGCGCCACCTAGTTAAAAATTAAAAAGCAAAAAATTAGGTGTTTTCATCACAATATCTCTGGCTGACAAGGTCAAAACTGCACGAAATTAAAAGTGTAGGATCATTATGACACCCTCCGAATGCATGCCAAGTTTTGTGTACTTTCGTTCATGGGGGTCCTTACAATAAAATAATTTATGTGTACATTTAGTGACGTACACCAACAAGGATTCCCGGGACACTGAAAGACTGGGGTACACAAAACTTGGTGGGCATGTACCCCCACATGGATAGCATGGAACCGTCATTTTCCGCTGGACTGGACCCCCCGAAAGGAGGGTAGGGCAGACACAGTTCTCTGTGAATATCTTGAGAACTGTAGGGCCTAGGATGACCATTTTTTTCCATATGTTTGCCTCCAGGGGTCATGTTAACCCATTTCATGTGCACACATGTGCACAAACAGATACACACACACACACACATACATTCACAGTAATCATACGTATGACACATACTCACACAGTAGACATATGTACGCTTGCATGCACAGGCACATACGCAGGCACACACACAAGCACGCACACACACACACACACACCCACACACACACTCACACACACACACACCCACACACATAACATAAACATAACACAAACAATCAAGAATTTCTCAGATTTATGAACAGGCAAGATTCATTTTACATGTGAAATCTATGAACTAATCATGTTTTGGTACTTGTTGTCTAGCAGATACCAGTGAGAATTGAGTGTGGATAATGCAATTTAGTGAGACAGTTAAAATCATATAGGCCTTTCAGCGTGATTTCTTTTTGTGGAAAAAATGTGCTGGACTGGGCGGCGGTCATATTTTGTACCGCTCTGCGGTACATCTAGTTCAATTGATGTTAACTCAAAGAACAATGATAAATACTACAAATATTGTATGCAGATATTTAATCTTATACTGATGGCCAAACTATGTTTCTTTCTGATATCCACTCCAAGTACTTGGCTGTAAGTAACATGGCTCTGAATTAAGAAATTAACCCTTAGAACCCTAGACTTTAGAGTTTTAAGGGCTTTTTCACTAGTTAGAAGCATTTATCCTGGTTAATGTAAGTGCCATACACACATGCTATACATAGTTTTTTTCAGAGTCTAGGGAGTCTAGGGAGTTCAGAGTCTACCCAGATCTGCCACATTTTCATGTATTAATACTTGCATTGATTTAAAAAAAATTTTAATTGTATTATAAAAATTCTTATATTTTGACATGTATCTCACCACTGCAAGCTGTCAGCTGGCACATGTGTGAGGGCAGACTGTTCTGAATCTGGCACTATCATTGCCATGGTGGAGGGATTCTCTGGGGCTGAGCAAATGTGAAAAATATGTGGTGTGTGCCTTACGGAAATAAATGCCATTTTTTTATTTAGCCCTATGGCTACTCTATTTTTGTCCATTCTCACTACCTTTAGTTATAAGCATTTATCCTGGTCATTGTAAGTGCCATTTACACATGCTATATTTTTCAGAACAGTCTAGGCTACCCAGATCTGCCACCAATTCATATTAATACTTGCATTGATTTGATTTTGATTTTTAAATAATACAAAGACAAAAAGCATATTATACCATTCTTATTTTGAAATGTATCTCTGTCAGCTGGACATGACTTTCATGTATTATATGTGTAGGGCAGAATCTGGCAATATAAGAACCATGGTGGAGGGGGGCTTTGGGGCTGAGCAATTTACAGACATGTGGTGTGTGCCTTACAGAAATAAATGCCTTTTTTTATTTAGTAATGAAAAATGACCTTTCTTCGCTCCATATCTGTGACACGAACTGATCTGACCTGAACCAGAGTTTGCATGTTCTGTGTATACACTCATTCTAAAACAACTTTTTACATTGTCATGAACAAAGGGAAGGCAAAAAGGTGTTTCTTTGTCGAATAAATTGGGATGCAATGTGAGTCTCGGATTGGATGCCATGCAGGAATTTGCTAGGATCTCAAAACCGGATTACGAGCATGCTTTGCCATAGAGAAACACATGATATAGCGTTGGATTATGAACATGCTTTGCCACCACAACACACAAAAACGTGGGGTAAGTCGAGCTATATTAAGTTATTATTTTGATGTAATTTCGTCTGTTTACCCAGAAGGATGTACTTGATATCAAATGATAGCTCTGTGTCTCCTCTTTCATCTGACATGCGTGGCATATCTATCCAAACACGGGTTCGTGAGTAGGGCCTAATTCAAACGTGGGTAATGGGTGTGCAGCGTTGGTTTTTGTAAATTATGTTATTTTGCAGTCACGTTGTCTGTTTTTATAGCCAAGAAGCATCGATATACTTGGAACCAATAGATACACCTGTGTCTCCTCTTTCTTCTGATATGCTTGCCATATCTATGCGATCACGGGTTCGCGAGTAATTCAAACGAGAGTAATGGGTGCACAGGTCAACTGTAAATATGAATCAATTTGATTTAATTTCCTGATTTTTTTGTTATACTTGATCGCACAGACAAGTGTTTAGTCTCGTTGGAAAGCCCCACTTCTGCTCTGTCACGCAATTAAGGTTTCATCTCGCTGTGATGAACAGTTCCGGAGCAATGTAACAAAGATGACTTGTATTGTCCCGCTGCTGCTGCACTAGGCCTACTCACAATGTGATCAGAACCGTAGGCTACACTTCCTGACTGAGCCAATGGTCGTAGATAAAGTGCAGTAATTGGTTCAGTCCCTGTTTTGCAAAGTGTTGTCAAAGTGCCGTCAAAAACGGCAGCAATTCTTTTTTTTTACTTTTCACAGAACGGAGCTGGGGGGGCCAGCAGGGTGGCCAAGCTTTGACCAGTGGTGGCCGTGGCCCCCCCTGGCCACCACGTAGCTCCGCCCCTGCTACCCATCCCTGAGAACAGGCAGATTACATCTTTATATTTGGCCATATGATGACATACTTAGGTTAATACTGTATTTCACCAGCACCAAAATGGCCAGCAGCGGCACTGTCTTTAAGGCTACGTTTATACGGTGACGATGAAAAGAGAAGACGCAGAAGTGGCATGTATAAACTTGTATAAACGGCCCCTACGTTTTGGGTTACAATATAGCCTAGGTAGTGGGCTCTCTGTTGATTTTAATGAGTAGTAGGCCTAAGCCTAAAGTTACAGCATTTCTATCACAATTGACCAGACTTCGACCTTTGGTCTGCTTTTAACAAAATTCTGGCTATGATTGTTCCTTGTATTGCATCATGAGCCATCACTGCGCCTATTGCATTCTACTGTTGTTAGCCTTAAGCCTAGCTCAGTCATTATGTTATACCACATCGCCCTCCATTAGAAGTGCAATGAGCTGCATTGAGCATAATAAACTGCATTTAGAATTCCAAATCCATATTTCTAGATATTTTGGTAAAAGTAACTTAAAAGTAAAACAATAGTAGTGTTATGCCTTACAATTCAGATACAGTAATATTATAATGTAACAAATTACTTTGAAATGACAGTAAAGAGTAATACATAATACATTACGATTTTGAAGTAACTTGCCCAACACTGATGACAACCATCACTTTCTATGTGTGTATGTGTGTGTGTGGAGGGTCAATCAAATTCTATGATTGCCACTGATGTGAATGATCTCACAAATCACACAAACCAAATAAAATTAAAAAAAATCGCAAAAGTATCGAAATTGAGATTCTTCACTTAGTATTGATATTGAAACAATAATGTTGGTATTGTTGTGTTGGGGATGTGTCCCCACCAAAGCTGAGACCAAACCTACGCCCTTGGCCTTAAGCCTAGCTCATTCATTATGTTATACCACATCGCCCTCCAATAGAAGTGCAATGAGCTGCATTGGCATAATAAACTGCATTTAGAATTCCAAATCCATATTTCTAGATATTTTGGTAAAAGTAACTTAAAAGTAATACAATAGTAGTGTAATGCCTTACAATTCAGATACAGTAATATTATAATGTAACAAATTACTTTGAAATGACAGTAAAGAGTAATACATAATACATTACGATTTTGAAGTAACTTGCCCAACACTGATGACAACCATCACTTTCTATGTGTGTGTATGTGTGTGTGTGTGGAGGGTCAATCAAATTCTATCATTGCCACTGATGTGAATGATCTCACAAATCACACAAACCAAATAAAATTTTAAAAAATCGCAAAAGTATCGAAATCGAGATTCTTCACTTAGTATTGGTATTGAAACAATAATGTTGGTATTGTTGTGTTGGGGATGTGTCCCCACCAAAGCTGAGACCAAACCTACGCCCTTGACCTATGGGGTCTTGTGTGTTGTACTTGCGGTGTCTTGTTTGTGTGTGCTATATGCAGAGGCGGACAGAGTACACAGCTTCATTACTTGAGTAAAGGTACAGATACCCTTTGCTAAATTTTACTCAAGTACAAGTAAAAGTACAACAGTCAGATGTCTACTTAAGTAAAAGTACTGAAGTACTTGTTTTTAAAAGTACTTGAGTATCAAAAGTACAAGAGTAGCCTACTGTACATTTTCTAAATATTGCATTACTACTGCCACAGTGCTTACATTTATGTACAGAATGGTCCTACATGGAGTTATGAAAAATGTTAATGTTAATACCTTGGAGAATGTAAAAGGAATTGAAAGTAAAATCAAGTTATTTTCATCTTTTTACCATGTTGCCAGGGATGGGCAGTATTTCTAATACATGTATTTAAAATACGTATTTCAAATACAAAATACTATTTTGTCATTGAAACACTTGAAGCGAAATCTATCATTAACTTCTTCAGAAAATTGAAATAGTCTGGCGAGGTGGGGCCACGGGTTGGCACATTCCCGGGATGGACCTGCTGCGTCTTCATCCATTATTTCGTCCATGGTTTCGTCTCCTATCTAAATCTGACCATGGAGTTGACTTTGGCGGAAAGCTGAAGGTGATTGTTGATAGGCTGTCCCAATCAGTGACGCCTGCACAATCCAATCACGTTTGAGGGAAACAACAAATTGAGGGTTTCCGAGATTTCGCTTTTTTCCTTTTTTTTAGAAGAAGTAACGGGTACTCACGGTTATGGATAGAAATGTAGTGGAGTAAAGAGTACAATATTTGCCTCTCAAATGTACTTGAGTAAAGTCATGAGTACTCCCCAAAAATGATACTCGAGTAAAGTACAGATCCCTCAAAATTGTACTCAAGTACTGTACTCATGTAAATGTACTCAGTTACTCTCCGGCTCTGGCTATATGTTTATGGGGCCGAAGATGAATTTCCACAGGAGTGGACAATAACGATTTCTATTTTCAACTTAACGCTGAGGATTCTTTGTACTATTGTTTCCCCAACATTCGAACAGTAATTACCAACACGTGTTAGCCAATTTCACACATCTGTGATTATAGAAAATATTGTTTTTCTTCCGATGCATCTCCTGAATTTTAATTTTTTATTTTGTTGATAACCCTAATCTGAGGCTCATTGCCACTGTATTAATTTACACTTTGTTTAAATTGATTGCCATCTCATGGCCACAACAAACACAGAATGAATGCATGAAAGAGCATCAATAGAAAAACAAATTCAAAGTGGCCCTGGACAGGGGTGGTGCACAAGATCATGGGCCCTATGCATAGGCAGTCCTGATGGGCCCCCATAATAAATATAAGAAAAATATATTCCAGACTTTTCAAGGGCCCTCCCTCCCCTTGGGGCCCTAATAATCAGTACTGGTTTTACCCCCCAGTCCAACACCCCTGGCCCTGGTACATAACTCTGATTGTGAGTTGCTTGCTTTTTTTTTGCCCTACAGTATATTGGATGTGTCAATCTTACTTCTTCCTAGAAAACTGTAATGAAGAGACTGCGTCCAAAGTGCTCTTTGTCTTGTCTGCTGTGCACGCTCACACCACCCACTCCTGATGTGCCTCTATGACACATTCATTTCTGCACCATATATACATCCAGGAAGCTCTACAGCAGGGAAATGAAGTTCATTATTTATAATTACGTTTCCACAGCCGAATCAGCCTTAAATAATTTGCAATTAGCCCGTCACTGTTAGGCATGTTCTCTTGCTTGGCACGCAATGAATGAGCCCACGTCACGTATCACTGTGAGAGTGAAGAGGAAAGTATGTTCACAGTCTACTCTAATGCATGTTGTTTGTAGTGTTCAGTTTAGAAAATTAGTTGCAGCTGTGCAGGTTTTCTTCAGAGAGTCTTTGTGAGCAATTGAGACACTAATCACAGTTTAATATACTTTCAGTACAAATGCAATTACATAGTCCTTATTAAATGCATTCATCGCATAGCAATGTTCTGTGTCTAACTACTATTTCAGTAATGTTTTATCTCTCATTTCCCTTTGTGTGATTACTCCCCTTGTCTTCTGCATCTGTCATTCTGTCTTCCCTCTCTCTTTCTCTCTCTCTCTCTCTGTCTGTCTTTATTATCTCTCATAGCTACTATGTGTTGCTGGCTGTGCTGATCTACCTTCTGCCCCTACTGGTGATGGGCTGTGCCTACCTAGAGGTCGGGCTCACTCTGTGGGCCAGCGAGATCCCAGGGGACTCGTCTGATCGCTACAAGGAGCAGCTTACTGCCAAGCGCAAGGTACCAATGTCTGGACCCATTGATTGGGCAGCGGCCCCAATCCTCTAAGCTGTCTGTGGTAGAACATGATTGTGTAAAGAGGTAGACAGCAAAGCAGAGGTCCCAAAGTCAGCTGGACTCGATTGCATAGAGATAAACAGGACAGCAGACAGGAAAGACCCCAAAACAGGCTGTGGATGGGCACAGAGTAGACCTAGCTAAAAAGAAAGACAGAACAGCAAGAGACAGGAGACATTTTTGTTTATTTTCTTTTTTATTTATCCTTTATTTTACCAGGTGAGCCCCATCAATCTTACATCTCTTTTTCAAGGGAGCCCATGGTCTCGCAAAAGTAAAAAGTACACATGTTGCATCAATGTTAACTGTACATTTACAATTAAAAATGATACTCTGAATAGGGATAACTGATTGACAATGCTCATTAACTGGCAGACAAAAAAATATATAATAAGCCGGAGTTAACTGTCAGTGTTCACATTTTCATCTGTCATCCCTAGCCAGTTCTTACAAAGGCAGCCTAGAATAAAATACTAGGCTCAAGACTAATATACACCTCATTATCCTACTCCAGTATTAACTTCTCTTTTGTTTTGTTATCTATGTGGCTTACCTCTCCATTTATAGACCTTAAGGTTATTTTAATTCCACTACCTGTAGCACAGTGTGCCAACTGGATCTGTAAATCTACTGCAGTGTAACCTTGGCAAGGCTAACGGACAACACAATTTAGGCAGTTGTCCGGAAGAATGCTCTTTAGCTGCTGAGTTCGGAACAAGAGCACATTAGTCACCAGACATTGGCACTTTTCCACTGTTTAGCCAATGCAGAACATTGTTCAATTCCACAGTGCAATAAGTGTCTTAATGACAGATTCATTCACAGGGTGGCAATTTGAAATCTCACACCAATAAGCCCAGTTTTATTTTCAACCTGACTCATGGCTCCCATAACTCCTTAACTTACTGTTTCAATCTAATACTAAACTCACATGTTCAAAAGCTGAAGGCTTTGTCTACGCCTTCTATACCACAAGCCTTGAAGTCATGGTGAGGAAGACTTGTATTACATGGACACACGCTCAGAAACTTGAATAGAGACCTTAAAACAAATGTGTAACGTATGTTTCATGCAGTTTCAAGAGGTTGTCTCCCTCCTTTCTCAAGCATTGGTTACTAGCATTCAATAATTTGCACATTAGCAGTCTTAGGCAAGCAAATTACCCAGTCTGTCAAAGGGCAAATGAGGTACTAGCAGAATAGAGCCGCAATAGCTCAGAAAGCTTGTGTTATAATCTACCAAATCTGTCAGAATGCATCTAGACTTCAAAGCGGTGGCTTTGCCTTGTAAATCCATGGGCTCTGTCTACCTTCTGCTAGCTCAGCAAGGCACCTGTTTAGCTATGCTCGTGCTGATGACTAAGTGTGAGCTCCCCATCCGGCCTCCTAACTGTATGGACTGACCATATGCTGTGCTGTAAGATTCTCACACTTTCATCCTAGAGCTCCAAACTCCACACTAATCTTAATGTCATGGCTTTCCTAAAGAGAGATGTAAACTAGATAGTATTGATCAGGTGAAGGACAGAGCAACTCACTTGTCATTCACATAAGCTAAGGTAGAAAAGTTCTACCACGATTTGGTTCTACCTGTGCACTCAACACATTCGATTTCACCCATGAGTTGATTGACCTGACTATATCATAAGAGTCAGAATGATAGGCTGGGAAAAAAGTAGAATGGGAAAAAAAAACGCTTTTAGGTACATCTCTCTGCCGACCTCATCTCTCCCTCTTTTTCCATGTCTACCTCTCTCTGAAGGTGGTGAAGATGATGATTGTGGTGGTGTGCACCTTCGCCGTCTGCTGGCTGCCCTTCCACGTCTACTTCTTCCTGGGCCACTTCTTCCCCAGCCTGCTGCAGAGGACTTTCATCCAGCAGGTGTACCTGGCCATTATGTGGCTGGCCATGAGCTCCACCATGTACAACCCCATCATCTACTGTTGTCTCAACGACAGGTAATCTCAGACTGTGAACAAGAAGCATTTGGAGCCCTCTCTCTGTCACGCTATCGCATGACCAGGAAAGAGCCACATGGTTTTCCTCAGGGTGCATTTTGAATTGATAACACTGAATGTGACATTGTCATGTTAAATATAATGTTATTTGTGAAATGGATGACAGCATACCCAAATAATTCCACCTGTTTTGCACCAATATATCTCCCTGTATTATTTTGCAGACTTAAAACTGTGATATCCACTAAGCTTATCAGAGTGCAGCAAGAATGTATTCTAACAATTACTTGAGAATTAAATTAGAGAGTATTGTATCCATAAAGTTAGAATTATATAAGACAAGCAATTGAAAGTTATTGGAGACAGATAGGGGTTTCTCAAGGTTACATTCAATGCACCCACAATCCTGCGACATCTATCTACTTAATGCTCATTATGTGAGTCCGTGAGGTCGAACTAACAACAGAAAGCTGCTGGCTCAGTGAAGAGGATCCATCTCCTGAGCCAGCATGTGTGTGTTAGATCCTCTTCCTGACGCACGAATTGTGCTAATTGGCAAAGTCAAAACGGTCGACACAAAATCCCGGAGAGGATTTCCATATCTTTAACCCACACCGTCCTCCTCTGCCGTTGCCCTGCCCTGTTTGTTTTGTAGGTTCCGCGCTGGCTTCAAGCAAGCGTTCCGCTGGTGCCCGTTTGTGCCCGAAGGCGCCTATGAGGGTCTGGAGATGAAGTCCACCCGCTACCTGCACACACAGACCAGCATGTACAAGACCAGCCGCATTGAGTCCACCATGTCGACGGTGCTGCCGCAGGGAACCGACAAGGACCCCAGGGCAGGAGCGTGCGTGTGCACGGCGGTGGCGGCGGCAGGGGGAGTCGCGGCCGCGCGCCGGAGTTCAGTTGACCTGGCCTCCAACGGCTCCTCGTCACGGAGCATCTCCAAGACCGTGTCGGAGACCTCCAGCTTCTACTCCAGCAACAACCTGCCTGAGTAGTCTCCTCCTCCTCCTCCTCCTCGCCCCCCCCCCCAGCTCTGCTCATCCACTGTCAGACTCACTGTTTGTGAGTGTGTGTGTGTGTGTGTGTGTTTTCATGCCGCTGTGCATATCACCCGTGTGCCAGCATGTCCGATGAACTCTGCTGAAACAGCATGCCCTGGTTTCTGGGCAGGATCGTTTCACCAAGGGCACTATCGGACAGTCACCTTCTCTGCGTAGATTTAAAGCTATTGGACATTATTTTCATTTCCTGTGGCCATTGATGAATCACACACACACACACACACACACACACACACACACACACACACACACACACACACACACACACACACACACACACACACACACACACACACACACACACACACACACACAGCAGTCTGGCTCATAGGTTTCATAATCCCCAATTTACACACTGCACGCCATTTGGTGATGTGGTTTGTGCAATGGGACCTCCGTTGTCTGAATGTATATTTTACAGTATCGATTGGCTGCTAGGCTTCTGCAGTTAACTGCAGTTTGCCTGTTCATAGCAGCTTGTGAACTGAAGCTCACTCAAAGTGCTTTTCACTGAAGCCACTGACCTCAAATGCAGCAAACACCATGGATTTGTGTACATTACTCTCAATTTGATCATGCCACACAGGCAGATGGCTGGAGCTGCTCAACTTTGTTATCATTTAATGTTTTCCATGTAGTGCAATAGACACTACAAACGTGTATATAGGCTCTGAAGTAGCAGACCATGTCTAAGGAAAATGAGAAGACTGTACAGCAGGCTGGGTTATAAGACAGTGAAAAAAATATGGAGAAAAAGTGTTCCGAGGTGGTGCCACCGCGTGTTACGTCTGGCTGTGCTTTACCAAACAAGACTACATTAGAATCACAGCTGAAGGTATGACTATATTCAGCGGAACATAATATCTTGGGGAGTAGTTTTCACAGCTTGTTTTCTTTTTGTGCCATCGCAAGCAACTATTTCACGCAATCTAGCCGAGTGGCAACAACACACAACACACATACAGACACTAACACATACACATAAGCGCACATAGCCAAGGCAGTGGTAAAATGAGCTCAGCAGCCTTCTACAGTCCTCTTCCCAGGTCTGCTGCGGAAGCATTAGTGAGTGGGAGTGTGTGTGTGTGTGTGTGTGTGTGTGTGTGTGTGTGTGTGTGTGTGTATGTGTGAGTGAGAGAAATGTGGAAGAAGGGGATACTGAACAAATAACAAATGGATCTAATACATATCATGCTATATTCCTGATAGGACCAGAACTTGCCCTGAATTGTTAATTGCCTCTTCCTACTATACTACCATACACACATACATATCATGTGGATCCTCTGTGACATGCTGTTGGTGTTTGTATGGGGGTGAAGGAGTCAGATTAAGGATGGAGAGAGAGACTTGATAAAGACCGGAATTCTCAAATAGAGATCCCAGTTCCCAGTGACAGTTTGGTACCTGGTGGTATTTATAAACATGCCCATTAGAATGAATGTTGTGTGTATATGTGTCTTCACCGTAAGTCTGTGGTTGACTGTGTATATGTATTGGGGCAGTGAATGTTTCATATTAGCAAATGTGTCCTGAAATGAGTGCAAATCCATGCATATCTGTATGCATCCGTGCAGTGATTGAGGACTGAGGCCACACACTCTGCAGATGCATCCAAGGGCCCTGAATGATCTTTCTCTCTCTCTCTTTCACACACACACACACACACACACACACACACACACACACACACACACACACACACACACAAACAAACACACACACACACACACACACACACACACAAACACACACACACACACACACACACACACACACATCTGGACACCTCAGGCCTCCTGGCTGTGCTGAGTCTCCTGAGACCTAACATGGCTCACCCTGACATGCAGCCCTCCCTGCATTAGCGGATCGTTCGTGTGGCCCTGGCTTAACACTACAGCATGCTCAACATGCTCGCTGTGGTTTATGTATGCAGCTGTTTCAGAGTGACTGTGGCTGTCTGGTCCATGCCTGACTGTGGCCGTCTGGTCCATGCCTGACATGTGTGGCCCTACCTACCGTTATCCGATGTTTGATGCAGCTTGCCATATTTTATCATGGCTCTGCTGTTTAATCCAGTTTCCATTCTCCTGGAAAACAATTTCAAAAGCAGGAAATGAGGCGCAATTGTTGAGCCATGGGCTCTGTGGGTTCGACACTAACAGACGGCATTGCATGCCAAATCAAATGGCTGCCTCAATGTAATGTGCCGATGCCGGCACCTGTTAGAATTTAGAGATTCTAAGTTATTCTGTTCAGGATGGAAGTATTCTGTTCATGGATAGAGTAGTTGTTCTATAGAAGATGAAAAGTGACGAAACAATCCTCAGCACGGTCAGATCAGTAAGATTTTGACGATTTTTTGTGTTAATTAACGTGTTGGTGATAAATAGTTTTTTTTTTATTATTATTGTTCATTTATATATGTATAAGACATATATGTCTTATACATATATATAAGACATTTATATATGTATAAGACAGCAGCTGTTTCTTTGTACTTTTGATGTGGTTTTATTTAACTTGTACTGTTATTTAGAGTGATTGTACATGAGGAGTGGTATTAATGTTGCATATACAGAGAACAATGTATAATTTCTTGTCACATAAAAACCACATGGTCATTTCTAATCTAGTGTACAAGTTCAATACAAACTTTTACCAACAGTGCAAATCACTGTAGCTTTGCAGAACAATGTTTTTGAGCATTAATCTATATGTTGCTGAATTGTTTTCCCAGTAAATCTCACATTATTGTCACTGTAGTGCAATTGTGCTTTTGTTGTGCTGTGCTCACTGTATGCATCACAAAAAAAAGTGTTCTGCCTATTGACAACAATTGACATACATTATCCATCTATCAATATCAATCAGTTTAAAGAAAAGAGAATCAAAGCACCCCAAGCCCAATAGTGTGCCTTCAACTACACAGACATTACACCGCATAGGTCCTTAGGAAGACACTATTGTCTAGGCAGACATAAAGGAAACTTATTTGCCTCTCCTTCTTATTCCAGTTGTTGTGTCTGGTCAGATGGTGCCTAGAGGGGGGTGCGGATGTAACATTGTTGTATTGGAGAAGACCTTTGTTTTCACCACGATGGCTCGTGCGCTGACAGCTCGTGCACTGAACTCAGTCCCCAGCTGAGATCTCTATCTCTCTTTCCTTCTCTCCACGTTCCACTCAGTTTGAGAGTCTTCATTTTTCTGGCAGTGTGCTTTCCACATCAGTCAGCAGAGAAGGGGTGTTCAGTCCTGTTCCATGTTTTGTATGTCAATCCAAATCAAAGGCAAACTACAGTGGGTAGGCAGCTGCTTTTTTTAGGTAGCTGCCCCCCCCCCCCCCCCCCACTCTAGTATTTCAGAGTATGAGTTTGCATTGCTTTGACTTAAATGTCAAGCACTGACAATACAAGAATACATAAAGGGAAAACACCAGTGACTGGGCTTCTATTAAACAATGAATGGTTATGGGAGAGGGGGTCCAGGGTGAGAAAGAGGTAAAAGGAACGAGATATTTCACACACTGTGCCCTGCCGAGGTATGCTAGAGAGAGGAAGAAAGAGAGAAGAAGAGGAGGTTGATATCAAAATTAATGAACAGACTTGGGTGGGCACGACAGAAACAGATCGATCACACAACGTAGCACAGCCAGCATTTTAAGCGAGGAAGGCTGAGAGAAGAACACGAACCCCCAGAGAAGCAGGCGACGGGCGAAAGTAATCACCAGGGAAACCACCGCAGCAGAGAGAGAGAGTGCGAGAGAGAAAGCGCCCGATGTCAGCACGTCGCACCTGTGGAGTGTTTGTCGCCGCGTTAAACCCAGCGGATGAGCTGCACATGCAAACGCATCCTAATTCCATCTCACCGCTCTCATCAAACAAGGATTCACGCCTCTGCAAAAGAGGCTCAA
The DNA here is from genome assembly GCF_046254945.1 of Alosa pseudoharengus. Taxonomy (NCBI): domain Eukaryota; kingdom Metazoa; phylum Chordata; class Actinopteri; order Clupeiformes; family Clupeidae; genus Alosa; species Alosa pseudoharengus. Next base: position 26,439,146 of record NW_027468848.1, on the reverse strand, counting down.
TATAACCGAAAATAGATTAATTTAGAGGTGTGGAGTTGAAAAGGAAGATGATTTGAGTTGGGATGTAATTTACTTAACCCTCCTTAAAATCATTTGTGGGCAGGGGCGATTCTAGACCTAGAGCTTTGCTGGGGCACAGGCCCCCAACTCCCAATACAAAAAGAAAAATTGTGCGCGCAATATGAAATAAATGGCTAGCCTACAGGTACCCTGCCTGGTACTTGACTGCCCGGCCTGTGCTCTTTCTCCCCTCTCTTCTCCTTCTCTTCGACCTTCTTCTCCTCCTCCGCCTCCTCCTCCTCCTCCAGCACTCTCTCCCTCAATTGTTGTAGCAGCCACTATCCAGCAACATCCAAACACATAGGCATAAGTAGGCCTATACTCACTGCATGAATTTAATAGTCTTTCCTGACTTTTTTAGTCAAAATTGAGATAAACTTCCCTCCCAGGCAAGGGTCCTATAGTCATCCTGGCAATAGTTCTTTGTAGCTTAAATAGCCTATACTAAAGCCTTCATACTGACTTTTGGTGATCATTTGCAAATATCTGTGTTGATTATTATAGGCTACATTTGCAAATGCAGCAAACTTATTTAAGTTTGCCATTAAACCATTGATCAAATCACAGCACTGGCTATTACCAGCATAAATGTTAATGTTACCGTTAATGTGGGCAATTATCATACCTCCCTCGTCCTCCTCATCTCCTCACTGTTCCTCTCCCTCTGCCTCTGTTCAGGAAGAATTTTATGATGTCCATCTCTGAATAGTTTATCAGAAGGCTATGTTTAGTTTTACAGTAGGACAGCTTCACAAACAGTATAGGCTACTTTTACAGGACTTTCTCTACAGTATACGTATCATTATTAATTGTCCGCATGTGTGCATGCAGTCTACGCATGGTGTGTGTGTGAGGGAGAGAGCACAAGCTGGTAAACTGTTGCTAAATTTAGGCTACAATGACGCTAAGCATTGAAAAACAGATGCTAATTATGTGGGCAACATTCTCTAACAGCGATCAACTTGTCAAACAAGTTGTGAATTTGCAACAGTTTCCACTGTGTATGTGTGTGTACAACGAAACACTCGAAAGAATCATGTGAACGATTTTCATTGGTTGTTGCTTTCAATCTTACCCAGCTACAGAGGTGCTATTTCCTGATTGGCTATTATGGCCCCTTTCTTTTTTCCTTTTTTTTTTTTATTGGCTGGTAAGTGACAGGCTCGAGTCATGACTAAAGCAGGCATGGAGATGCGCTCATGAATGCCGTTTCCAGCGAGATCAGCGCTAGAATTTTACTGGGGCACTGGAGACTTTTACTAAGGCACGTGCCCCAGTGAATAAGGTCTAGTGACGCCCCTGTTTGTGGGGTCCTGCTTTCAAGTTGAATCGTTTTCATAACTGCCATACACCTACATATCACCATCCACTTACTTTCTATATCGGTTAGCCTATATGATAGCAATCATATTTCAATGGTATGGTCTTTTTGTGTGAAAATAAAACTGAATGGTTTATAAGTTAACTTGTAGATGTGTGAATGCATTTAAAGCAGTAAGTGTTCTGCTGAGTTTTCTTTGGGCTGATATAAAAGAAGGTATTAACCTAAATCTCAGTCGCTGCTCCCCCTTTAGACGTTTCCATTCAGTCTCACAGGGCATGTGTTTTTATGAACTAAGACGGTGTGCATAATGTATTTTCACAGCTTTGCCATTCTGCCCCCAAAATAAAGAATGCTCTTCATCATGCTCTTGACCCATCTTGCCTTTTTCTGTGTTACAAAAAAATAAAATATACTGCAAAATAAAAGACATGGTGGTGCTGCTGCCGCGGCACTAATTGCCTTTGAACTGTATATAAAACAGTAATGAAATGATACCCTGATGCAGAAAGAGTGTGATTTTTCTGGGATCACTGGAGCGGGTTCTGCGGTGTTTGCACCTACCAGTGTGAGATCGATGGCAGATGGCGGCTACTGGCAACGTGGCTGACTCTCGCTGCGATCTAAGCAACGAGCTCCCGGTCTCGTCTCTCCATCTACACCTCATCTCCTCATCAAGCTCAGGGGAAGGGATTAAGATAAGGGCCCTCTCTCTTGCTCCAGGCCTTGCTGGGGGAGAGGGAGAGGTGGAGGATAGAGGGCCTCAGAGAGGGAGATTAAGGGTGGAGAGCCAGATAGGAGGAGAGGAGAGGAGAGGAGAGGAGCGGAGCCAGGCTGAGAGGCACAGAAGCAAGGGCTGCACAGATGTTCACATTGGCCCTTCAGGGTGCGTGTGGGGTTCTGGTGGCGATGCAAAGGTGCCAGGGATTACGAGAAGAGCTTCATAAACACGACAAGAGCACGTTTCACACACACACAAACATACAAAAACACCACACCTCTCATTCATAGACACACACAGATACAATTGGTTTGTCCTTCTCTGACACTTGCAGCTTGGCATTTGTGATTAGGTTTCTGTAGGCCACATCCAGATAAACTTCAGCGCTGCTTGTTCTATGTGGAACTGTATGAACTGCGTGAACTGAATCACCCATGATCCCATGAAGTGAAATTGTGTGTGTCTGTGTGGTATGTGTATGTGTGTGGGGGGAGGTGTCATGGTGTGTGATCTGTCGTCCACACAGGGCTGCACAGGTGAGCAGCCAGTCACTCCAGAGCCCCAGTTAATGCCTCATGTCATCCCTGACTGCCTCTGTCCCTGTAGTCAAGATATCACCAGAGCAATTTAGCTCATTCGCACCTTCCCAGAGACCAGATGAAGCCACAAGAAGACATGAGTGAGTGTGAAAAAGAGAGAGATAGAGAGAGTGAGATGGTAACAGAGACAGACTACATGCACATGTTGGGGTAAAAAAGGGAGGGAGGACAATATGGATGGTGAGTGGAGAGGACTGATGAAAAATTGACCTCTTTAGCCCTGTCTCGGGTCTGTGCCCTGGGGCCAGACACAATTGTCAGGGATGACTTCTTCATTGCAGAGTTGAGGAGACTGAGCTGTGCTGTTCATTTCTTCTCCAGAGCAGCGCCCCGGACCTGATGAAATAATAACAATGATGTGTTCGGCCTGCAGCGAACGCACTGGGCATGACAGATCAAATTTCTTCATGTTACCCCGACCACCACAAGTCTGGTGCCGGTCTTTTTGTGTCCCCTTTACAACAAAAAGGAATGTCTTTTTTCCCTCTCTTTTGTTTGTCCTTACTCCTGACACAGACATGTTTTTCTCTCTCCCTCTCTCTCTCTTTGCCTTTTTGTCTGCTTTTGTATCACTCCATTTCTGTCTCCTCAACAAGCTCCCACACTGAGCGTAGAATGTGTCAGTTTACTTTTTCTTCTTTCTCTTTGCTCTTATTACATACTGTTTTTATTTTTTGTGCCATTCTGCTCTTATCTGAAGTCTTTCTGTCTTCTCACCGTCTCTATTTCCTGTTCTTTTCTTAAACTCAAACATCTTGAGACTGAGTACATCAGACAAGATTGAATTCAAATCATTTTTGTTCAGTACTCTCATTTTTAATATATCAGTGAAACAACACGCCATGGTGAACAGGACTGAGAAGAATTGTAATTAATAACAAGAGACAGATAACATCCATTGCATGCTTACAAGACAATAACAAATGTGAACTGTGCTACATCATTTCAAACATGACATTAATGAACGATTTTGAATATGAATTATAACATGAGGAAAAATCCAGAGACCAAAGGTTTTTTATTAACTTCTGCTTCCATTTGAGTCAACTGGAGAAAATTAGGTGTCAGGAGAGACAGACGGGGGAGACAAAACACCATTTCGTTTCAGTTTTCCCATTCATTTCTCCTTACAAAGACATATGAAGAAGTGAGGGGGTCTGACAGCAGATTAGAAAACATTCCCGCTCTCTCCCTGAACGACCATTGATCTCCACTGTGCTTTCGTTTGATTCACACATTGAATATTTCATAAGCAACAGATGACAAGTCTGTGGCATTTAAATTCAACAGTGGCTATGCTGCTCAATCACAAGCTTTTGCGAAATGCAGAATGACATTTTAAACAATATTAATTGGGAAAGCAAAATGAAAAGCCCTTTTGCTGTTTTTTTTACTTGTTTGTACATTTGTACAAAACACTATGCAAAACAGCTATAAGCCAAATGATAGAAAATGGCGTTTGATGTATTGTGGCTTTCAGGTCTGTAAAGCCTGTTTGGTACCCAATTTCACCTACATATAATCTGCCAACAGCGGCCATGCTGGCAAAAGCGTTCAGCCTCTCACCACACAATGTGTGCGAATCCCTCCCCTGGGTCCTTTGTGTGTTTTACAGAAACTGTTACTGAAAGTAAGAGCAAAAAAAAAAAAAAACACCCTGGTCAAACATTTTCCCTTCACACTCACTTTCTCTCTCTCCTTCACTATCTCTCTTTCCCTTCCCCTCTCCTACTCTTTCCTTCTGCCCCCCTCCCCTCTTGCTGCCATCCCACCTTCCATTTCTGGGGGCTGCAGAGGTCCAGTCTCAGCAGGGTCTCCCCCTCCCTGCGTGACCTTCACTCTGACGGTGGGGGAGGAGAGAGAGAGCTTTCTGACCGCTCGCTGGGCTCCAGACCCAAACAGGCCCAGGAGCACGGAGGTCAGAGGCTCCCTGCACCACACACACTCACCTCTCCTCGTTTTCCAGCGGGGGCAGCTTTAATACCATTCCCTTCAGTCAGCAAAGCACAACAGAGCGGGGCAGAACATAGCCTCACAGTTCCGGCTCCAAGGGTGAATATAAGGACAGAGTGGCAGTCCCACCCCTTCATATACCTCAATGCCCCCCCTCCCCCCCCCCCACACACACACTCCCCCAGAGGGACTGCCAAAGGTGTTGGCAACTTTCCTCAGGCCTAATCAACGTGGATTGGCATGCGACATTAGTATTCTACCCAGAGGAAGTTGATAACTAAATGTATTCTGTAGTGGTGGATGCTGTGTGAAAAGAGCAGCTCAGCCCCCATGCCCTGCTGTGACACTGCCGTAAGAGCACAGCATCAAAAACACATCCAGCAGGTCTGACACACAAGCTGCCTGGTCCAGTCTTGACAGCTCTGATACATTTAATCTCCAAACTCGAGTGCAAAGGTGTTGAGAGAAAAAGTGATGGTCCAACTATCATCAACAAACTGACTTTATCCACAGCCACGAGTCCATCTCTCGGCTCTCCTTTGGAAGAATTATTGATATGCTGGACACAACTCGCTGACAGACAGCTTCACCTTTCTCTTCTCTCTAATCAAATTAAAGTTGGCAGGAGTTGAGAGGAGAAAGTTTCAGGGGAAAACACACAAACTCACTTTAATTGTTATTTTTTATGTGCTAAAGAATAATCAATATTACCTAAGTAACTGAAGCTACTTCACCATTCTACTATCATCTCCTTGTAAATTAGATTAAAATTGAGATTGAGAATTGAGACATTCTGTCATAGCTTAGCTCTTTTTCAAAAACACATTAAAACTGGAATTGGATTTTGAACAACACATACTGTTTCTGAAATCAGATGATTAACACTTTGAAATTCTGTCAGCGCAATCACTAAATTGAAATGTGGCAACCTCCAGCCATACAGCTGCAACTTTAACTCAGGGTCCGCGCACACACCTGCTAGTTCAAAATATTCAGGCAAAACACTCCATTACAGTAAAACCTTCATTACAGAAATCACATTTATGTAAGTGGCATTTTCAGAAAATAGCTTACATCCCTAATTTAAAAATCAACGGTTTCATTATCTCAGTCCAAACAGATTCAGCTGTATGACATATTGATATTTCTCTAATTTCTTACATTCCACAGTTCACATTTCTTTAGGAGAAAACAGACCATATGATACAGCTGAGTAAGAGTAAGGATCAAATATCATCATCTTTGGTAATGACTAGAAGTCAAACTCTTCATTTGGATCTTAAGTCGCTGACGCTGAGTCACTTTCAGCTATAATGTTGCTTTAAAACATGACCAACTTCAACAAGTTGGAGGCAAATATGACTTTGATATATTGCAAAATACTTGAGCCAATATGTTTCACCAAATCTCATTCAACATCTGCAAAATCAAAGTCAATTTGAATGTTGATTTGTAAAGTAGCCTACATTTTTTGAGAGAAGTTCACAGATTAACAGTACAGCCGTTTGCAGAACTTCATATATAGTGCTCATTCATCTCTCCTTTCCTTTACATTGTTTCATCACGATGGATATGTGTGTGTGTGTGTGTGTGTGTGTGTGTGTGTGTGTGTGTGTGTGTGTGTGTGTGGTAATAAGATTTTGTTTATGTACACTACTTCAGAGATAATAAAGTTGAGAGGTTTTTCTCTGGGTGCATTGACAAATTATTATTAATGTCCTGGAATCCCAGGGAAGTGAGATGTGCAAATCAAACAGACTTGTTGAACATGTCTGTCAGGCCTGCCTTGATTGTAGCATGTGACATTTTTGTGACATTAACTTGAACTTGTTCCCATGATGTGATTATCACAGGTAACAAGATTACCCATGGTATCCACCAAGCCCATAATTAGATCTGCAGGGGACCCCTGTGGTTATGGTATTCGTGCCGATTCTGGTGGTAAATCAAACCAGGGACCCCTGTGCTCCTGAGTGCTATGGTTGCCAAAAAGTCATTATCCGTCATTTTCATTCTGACTAATTGCCAGCATGCGCCATGTCTCTCTAAATAATGAGAGTCTCACCAAGCACCCATGTAGACGAGAGAGGTCAGGTGACTAGAGGCAATGTAATCAGCAGAGAGAGAGAGAGAGAGAGAGAGAGAGAGAGAGAGAGAGAGAGAGAGAGAGAGAGAGAGAGTCTGAGTTCTGTGCAAAATAACACAAAACTGCAAATGCATTCTCAAAGCACCAGGGAGATAAAACTGCACACACCCACACACACGCACACATCATGTGATTGTCAGATCATCTTTGCATTTGATACAACCTGAAAGAGGTAAGAAGACAGTGAGAGAGCTAAAGGGCTCATCTCCATGGCTCTAAGTGACAGAGATAATGAGGAGGACAGGTAGAAGAAGGCAGATGATTGGTAGCACAGATGTCAGGAAGGCGACGGGAGGTCTGCCTCTGTGCTGCACACTGATGGAAATGTCACGGCAACCATCACAGCCTACATCCCGTGGTCTCTGATTTGCCGCAAGACTACCATCGGCCCCATTTCCATGAGTCCTTTCCAGCAAACAATTTGTCCCATTTTCAGGAAGTGCACAGGTCATTTTAGTGGCTCTACACGGCTAATAAGATTGAGCTAATTTTCTTGCCATTATATTGTTACAGGCAGTGCACCTTCTCATAATATGGAGTCAGGAAGAGTGTCAAATTTAGGGGATTCTAAAACTTTTAGCCAGACAATAATATTATTTCAGGGCTTAACTTACCGTAACAGAAATTAAGGTAACTGGAATAGAAACAATACAAAAATAAAAAACCTAACCTAACTAAACCTTTGTACTATTTCAATTGGGAATTGAGCTATGATGCAAAAGTTACAACTGCAGCTAGAAATCTAGAAATGTAATTCATGTATATGCCTGTGTTTTTTAAGTGAAACATGAGTTTTGTCTCTGTGTGCAGATGCATTCAGAATAGCCAGTACTCCTCGCCTGTAATATCAGTGCAATGATAGTTCAGATGTGTTAATGGAGAATGAGCAAAAATTATAATCTTTGAAATATGATGATGGTCATCATTGTCTTTTTAAAGGCTCATCAAAGATGTTAATGAGGATGATAGACTAGAAAACCAGACAAGACCAGGCTCTAAATGAACCTTCTCACATGATGAACACAGTGTTCTTCTTATGCGTCCACAGACGCAACACATGGTTTTCAGAAATTGTATTTCAAATGCTTTGGTCAACAGCCCTCCTGGGCTCGCTTCCCAGTCTCCCCCCTGAAACAGCGCTAATAAAATAAAGCTTTAGCTGGAAGCCAATTAGAGCAGGGTCAGGCAGGTGTTTATTACGACTACTACAGTAATTATGCCCACTCCAGCGCCATGGTCGGAAACTGTCTGTCCACTGCCTGGGCCGGCTCAACGTAATTAACTCTCCGTGTAGTGTCTGCCACAGGTGAGTGATGAAGTCTGCGCTCCTCCTTTCCAGTCCGCCGCCTCGTTGGCTGAAGCATGCAGCCTCTTGTCAAGGCTGCTCAGTGGATGAGGGGAGCAGGGTGGTGGGTAAGGAGGGGAAGGGCGTTAAGTGGGGTTGTTTTTTTTTGGGGGGGGGGGGGTAATAGAGTGGAGGGGTGTAGCTGCAGTCCCTCGAGGAAGTGAAGAGCTTGAAGAGGGTGGGGGTGGGTGGGGGGGGGTGCTTCCCTCCGTAGCAGGAGCCGTGATTGTGCTCAAGAGCGGTTTTGGTGATGGAACTGCAGCACATGGTAACAGAGTAGGCCCTGCCCTTGCTGAAAACAAGAGTTTTTAGGCAGATGATAATTAGCCTCATGTTCCAAATAGCAGCCATTTCCACGTCTCTGCATGTCAGATCACAGTCAGATCTCCTCCACAGTCCACAACTGTCATAACCACAATACAGATAAATTGTGTAAATGGCAATGATAAAGATTCACACAGAGCTGGATAGGGGCATTTGCCATTGATCGTTTCCAGAGAGATCTTGCTGTAACTGATATTTCATGAAGCAAGCAGCAGAGCCTATGAGGAAGGTCTAGAGAGTACAGGCTGCATTTGTGCTCAAGCAGAAAGAACATAATAGCCTACTGTTACTATAGTCCCTATAGCTGGCTTGGTACAGTACTGTATTGTAGCTCCATCAGGCTCCATCAGCCTGAAGGCATACATCATCCACTTACAGACCTGTCAGTCACGCAGGTTTGGATTGAAGGGTGTGACCCATGCACAACAAACATCATTGTTTCATGCATCCGCACAACTGCATGTGCATTCTATTAGCGCGAGTAGAGGATGTGAAAATTGCAAGAGGTTCAGTCCAGCAACGCCACCAACTGGGCTTAACAGTGATGTTTTTTTTACAGAACCAGCCGCTGCAGGACTGAGATGGAGGACCACTTCAGAAAGAGCAGAAAGACAAGAAGCTTTTAGTAATCATTATTTTACAGCGGTCCAATCTGCAGTCCACACCAGACTTTAAGAATATTTCTCACAGAGAGAGCTCGGTCCAGAGAGAGAGATGGCGGTGTGGATTCTATTTGTCAGAGCAGCATGTGGATAGGAAACACATGTAATAATCAGCGGGAGACAAAACAGCTTTATCTGTCAAAGTGAGGATAAGACTGGGGTTCCCTTCAACGAAATGAATCACATAGTTATAGCGTACCAGAAATGTTCTCTTTTCCATGAACATTACAGTCCCATGTGTCAACTAGATGTACCGCAGAGCGGTACAAAATATGACCGCCGCCCAGTCCAGCACATTTTTTCCACAAAAATAAATCATCTTGCCTGTTCATAATTCTGAGAAATTCTTGAATTGTGTGCATGTGTGTACACGTTTATGTTTATGTGTGTGTGTGTGTGTGTGTGTGTGTGTGTGTGTGTGTGTGTGTGTGTGTGTGTGTGTGTGCGTGCTTGTGTGTTTGCCTGCGTATGTGTGTTTGTGCATGTGCATGCATGCGTACATGTGTCTACTGTGTGAGTATGTGTCATACGTATGATTACTGTGAATGTATGTGTGTGCGTGTGTATCTGTTTATGCATATGTGTGCACATGGAATGGGTTAACATGACCCCTGGAGGCAAACATACGGAAAAAATTGGTCATCCTAGGCCCTACGGTTCTCAAGATATTCACAGAAAACTGTGTCTGCCCTACCCTCCTTTCGGGGGGTCCAGTACAGCGGGGGGGCTACAGATCAAAACGAAAAACGACGGTTCCATGCTATACATGTGGGGTTACATGCCCACCAAGTTTCGTGTACCCCGGTCTTTCAGTGTCCCGGGAATCTTTGTTGGTGTACGGTCACTAAATGTACACATAAATTATTTTATTGTAAGGCCCCCCATGAACGAAAGTTCACAAAACATGGCATGCATTCGGAGAGTGTCATAATGATCCTACACTTTCAATTTCGTGCAGTTTTGGCCTTGTCAGCCAGAGATATTGTGATGAAAACACCTAATTTTTTGCTTTTTAATTTTTAACTAGGTGGCGCTATACATGAAATAAGTGGTAATGGGATGGGTTGACATGCCCCCTTACGACCAACGTACATAAAAAAGGTGGACCTCCTAGGCCCTACGGTTCTCGAGATATTCACAGAAAACTGTCTCCTGCCACCTACAGGCCAGTTGGTGTATAGTAACATAAATTAATTTATTGTGTGGCCCCCCATGAACGGAATTCCACAAAACTTGCATGCATACAGAGGGTGTCATAATGATCCTACACTTCCAATTTCGTGACGTACACCAACAAGGATTCCCGGGACACTGAAAGACCGGGGTACACAAAACTTGGTGGGCAGTACAGAATAGAGGGAAGTGAATAAAAAGTCACAGTTCTTCAGAGAAACACATTATCGGACTGGAATACTTGATAGGGATTTTACAGACCTTTAACACCTCCATGAACTGCAAGAGGCATTGCCAACAGCAGAACATAATTAGCAACCTGTGATTAATGCTGCTAACTTTGTCATGCCCTGCTGTTCTGCTTGAGCAGACCTGGATCTGATAATAAAGTATAAGGGGAGGTAAATGTGTGTCTTTCTATTCACAAAACCTGCAAAGAGGTTGAGAGCTGAAGAAAAGAGACTGTGAACTATAGGAGAAACATTTTTATCTCAAAATAGACATATTTGGGGTCTATGGCATTTCATTTGGTGGAAATTTTTGAAAAGTGGTTCAGACTTTAAATAAATGACTGTTTTTTTTTCACATGGGAGTACTCTTTTTAAAGGAACCGTATGTAAAAAATGTAATTCAATTAATCATAAAATGGCCCTGATTTGTCACTAAACATTAGGAAATCATGCTAATTTCAAATATTTATCACTGACAACAGTAGTCCGGCCAGGATATCGTCATTTAAAAAAGTGAAGTTGCAGCCCTCAACTGATGTTGATGTTTACATATTTGTGTTTTAGTCTGATCCGCCACCCTCCACCTATCTAGTAATCACAAAGTCAGTAGTGTTTCGGCATCTGGGTTGCCAGCTCTGCTCTAGTTACCACATCTGCGGTGTACACCGCTCTACAGTATTTTGAAAGTGATTGTAGTACCAGTTTTGGCCAAAATCCTACATATGGTTCCTTTAATATTTAGATATCTTCACTACTGCTATCATAGCAATAATTCATGTGTTTATTCACATATGGCATGATCTGTCAGATGGCATGTTAAACCAGTTTTGTCTGTCAAATGTTGCAAAATTAAGTGTTTCAATCAACAATGTTAGCAGTGTATGCAGAATAAATGAATGAATGATGTTTCATAGCCTAATAAATAAATAAATAAATAACCAAAACACTGAGGCATCATCATTAGCATATAACTTCCTCTCAGCTCAGCTCAGTTTAAAATACTTTTATATTATTTTAATAATTATCCAGAGGCAGCTCTTAAGCAAGCCTAACAGAGATTAACTTTGGGTTTTGGAATAATGCCCAGTTAAGACTTAAGGGTATTTGTTTACACACAGTAGACATTTTTCAAGCACACTTTACAGAAATGGTCTATCGTACTCTCTCTGAAGCCAAAGTAGTGACCTGATTAACTCTGAAAAATGCCTGAAAGATCTCTCTGTGTGGTTATCTGTGAGAATAGTTCCACAGAGACATTCACACACACACACACACACACACAGACACACACACACACACACACACACACACACACACACACACACAAAGAGAGTACACTTCATAAGGAGATCCGAAATCAAACCATCAAACCATAGATAACAGCGAAACAAACTAAGGTCCTGCCTCTTAGTCTTACCTTAATTGTCAAATCATACCATGCATCATACCAACTGGGAACTGTCTAGTGACAGCCATAGGGAAATCGATTTCTCTGCTGAGACAGTGAGGCGGGTCCTGGAGGCATGTTAGAGAGACGGCGTATAAAACAGAGGGTGATGGATGGAAGGAGATTGAGAGATTGCATTCACATGCATGCAGGCTGCTTAAATGTGGAGAGGGTGACTGCAATATTCCCACATTAATAACTGCACTGCAATGTAAATCTGTCACCAGATAAGAAGGGAAATTGGGGGAAAGTGGGAGAAAGAGAGAAATAGGGAAAAAAAGGGAGCGAGGGAGAGAATGGGATGAATGCATCTCCCTCATCTTTCATGCTCTACGTACGGTACACACAGGAAGGAGAGGCAGGCTGCTGTGATATGGTAATGGCTGCTGGTCAGCCCATTGTATGATGCTGCTGTGTTATGTGTATTTCTATTTCTGCGCTGTATGCAGACAGGAAGCTCTCCAGCTCTTCTCAAGACCCACATCTTCAAGTAAGGGTGCACTCTTTAAAAACAAAACATGGTGATTGGTGAAGAGCCTCCCGCCTTGGAGTGCATTTCAGAAGGTTGCGCTCTCTTCAAAGCAGAAAAAAAGTGTGTGTGGGGGGGGGGGGGGGGGGGGTCAAACCATTCACCGCCACGATCCCTAATTCTGGCTTGATTAGCTCAGGCAATCTACCATGGGCCAGCAAAGGACACTAGCTGGTTTGAATTGGGTTTGCCAAGGTGAAAGAGTGGACCATAAAACAATCTAATGAGTAACTGAGACATCTAATGCTGGAGAAGCAAGAGCTGAATGGGGGAAATAAATACTCAAGAGGGGTGTGGGTGGGTACACTCCACAATATTCACAGGTCAACTAGGTGCAGTGTGGTTCAGCAGAGTTCCAATACAAACTTCAAGAGGATGATTGACACAAATAGTACATTGCTGCCAGCATGGACATGCTCTGCATAATATTTCTCTCCCAAAGCCTTTAATTAGCTCTTCCGATGGGCAATCCTCTGCAATAATGACCAATTCAGCTCTTAACCTCAGAGGAGGTTGAATGGGGGCAAGAGCTGGAAAGAAAATAGAGGAAATAGAGTATATCAGTTTCATGAATAAATGTATACACCATTTTGTATGCACTTAGGAGGGGAGAAAAGGACATAAGCACACTGCACATAGGTACTGCAGGTTGAAGAAGAATTGTTCTGTGATTCTCCATGACATGTGCCACTAATCCACACACTTCTATGCATGAGATGAATTCAGTTAGTACGTTATATGCCTGTGATGCTAATTTGATCTGAATTTCAAATCCCTCTTACAAGAAGTGACACTCACTGGGGGGAAAAAGCTCATCTTCAAGAGACAGAGAAGAGACCTCGCTCTCAACATCTCATTCTTATTGTTTCTTCATCTCTCTCTCTTTTCTACTTCCTCTTTCTCCTTCTTCTGCAGTCACAAACAGCCACTCATGTTGGGAGCACAGGTACTCTTCGGAAAGCAAACACACTGTGTGATCCCACTATCCCGGCTTGCTTTGATTAAAGCTTGTGAGTTCCTTCATGGTTTTCATCTTTCTCTGACCCCTATGTGTGCACACTCCCTGCCTCACCATGATTTAACTGTATTTCCAAATTCAATCCAGCTTTTGATGTCTCTCTGAAATTAGCACAACATATATAGGCCTACTGTATCAAACAGCTGCAGGTGCGGTTGCCTTGGCCGAGACTTTTAAGCCGAATGAGTCATAGGAGAGAGGGGGCACTAACAGCAAAGTGGATGAGTGCTTTCAGCTCAGCTGGCTAGGGAGGCAGTCGTAAAAGAAAAACTGACCAACAGCATAAAAAAAACCTTGGATGTCCGCAGTGACATTAGCAACTCTGTTCCCCTGCTATTTTCTCAGCGTAGAGCTCCATTTCTGTCTTACACTACTGCAGCCAACCTCCTAGGTCTCCTCCTTCTATATCGCACAGCTATCTATCCTGGGGATTGATGTCTTATTTAGTGTCATGCCTGCCTCATTTGCAAGCGCAAGCGTCATTGCAAGCGCCTCTTGATTGATTAATCATCACTATGTGGATACTGATTTTAGAATTGATTTAGATTAAGTGTTAGTTAGTATAATTTGTATTTTAGTATATTATTTATCTTTTACTGTCCTTATTGCTTAGTTGTGTTTTTATATTATATACTTTTAATTACTTTTTCTGCTGTTAGTGAATGTGTGTGTGTTGTCTGTATGCTACTGAGACCTTGAATTTCCCCTGGGGATCAATAAAGTATCTATCTATCTATCTATCTATCTATCTATCTATCTATCTATCTATCTATCTTTCAGTCACCCTAGACCCCAGTCGTCCTACACACTACTATTTACAGATTAACACAATCTAAAAGCAGATATCCACCAGGCGGCTGGGTGTGGGAGCCACGCTTCCTGGATAGATGGATGCACCTCTCAGTGAGCAGTGGCATCTCAGTCGCCCATGAAGTTTGTTAAGTGCAGTGATTACAGCAAGACATTGAGCAACGGGAGCAGAGCCATAACTCAGGAGCCAGGAGGAACACAAGGCTCACACAATGCATGCAAATGCATGCAGTGATTTCTTTTTTCTTTTTTTAAAAAGAAGATTTCTTTCCCTCTCCCTCTCTTTCTCTCTCTCTATGATGATGACAAGACAAAAGGAATCGCTTTAGTCACAGGCAGTACTCACAGCAGTACACAGGCAGTAGCCCCAGCCATCTGTTTATTCCTTATCCTCTTGTCTGCATACGTTAAACTCTGCACTCCTCTCCTCTGATAGGAACCCCCCCCCCTCCCCAGTCAGCCCCTTCTCTTTCTCTCCACTCAGCTCTTGTAACTGGGCTAACTCTGCATTTCTAACAACACGGGAATATGGGAAGGATCTTAAAACCACTTATGTCGACAAAGTTAAAAAGCTCCAATGTCTTTGCCATGCGGCATGCTTTTTGTTTAATGTCGACATAGGTGGTCACCTTAGGATTAGAGTTATCTCGCTAGCGGCCAGCGCATACTCCCGCCCCCCGCAGTGATGCTGGCCGGGCGCATCAGAATGCAAAACGCCACCTTTCCAGTGCACTGATCTTGATCACCAGTCAGTCGCAGATCCCAGCCCTTTTTCAAGGTGAAATCCCATTAAATGTCAGTACAACTACAATACAGAACATTGATGTATGAATATGGGAGTATGGCTAGGGGAGGAAATGGCATCATAACAAAAGCCACACATTTAACCCAAATTACACTTTGGATCCATCAACATATTCGATCCTAAATGGGTTAAATGTTGGGAGCATAAGCCATTTAAATTGCCATTGTGAAGTGCAGGTACAGGGATTCAGGGGATATTGCAGAGTTCTACCCATCAGCAACTGTAGCCTACATTGCCTTGCACATTAAGAGAGGAGTGGTTACCTTTCCTGTTGAGCTAACAGAGGCACAGGAACTCCCTGCAGTGTGTCACCGCAGGAGATTGGGGTGTCATGAGTCGCATCATTATTTATTGATAAGACCCAAGGCTCGTATTAGTTGTCTTCTTCCTGCTTAGCCATTTATCAAAACCTTAGACAGCAACTAAATTACTGTCTGTGTGTGTGTGTCACTGATTGTGCGTTCATCATGCGTTTTCCAACTCTTCATCTTTCTATCTTATGTGCTCTACATCACAAATCACTTCAACATATTAATTGTTATAACTCTGGAAATAGTTCAAATTAGTTTAATTAAAAGTTGCATTCATATAAAGATTTATGGACAACATCTATCTATTTATCTATCTATCTATCTATCTATCTATCTATCTATCTATCTATCTATCTAAACAAATAAATTGCATCACAGGCTATTATAAAAGATACATCAGCAGCAGCTTACTACACAGCACCAACAGTATCAACAGTTTTCTGAGACCAGGGCTGTTGGCAGCAACAACTGATGTAGAGTCTACTTCTGATGTAGGGCGGAACATGAACACCAAAGATGAAAGCAATACCCATAGATGAATGAATAAAATGCCCTCAGATCAGATCTGAGTGAGAAACATATACAGGACCCAAATAGCATCAATGACGACCTGACAGAAGGAATGAATAGAACACCGACTTTAATTCTAAAACACTCGGCACATATCAGACAGAGGAGGCAGTCCTCTGTGATGTTCACAGTAAATGCATGGTTTACACCAGGGCTATTCAACTTCAGTACCAAGTGGGCCAGACAGGAAAACCACTGGGTCTTTGTGGGCCACCCAAGACAGTGGTTTGTTACTTGTTGTGGACAGTAAAGTAAACAAATATGGGCCTATAGTCCATTCCTACGAGATCACGACTTTGGGGATTTTGACAGAGATGGCTTGCTGCTGTCTTAGCTAACACAGGAATTCCAGTGAATCAACAGCCCAGGGTGACAAGCTTGACATTGTCTACTGTTGCAGCTAATTTCTGCTGCCATTGTATTGACTGAAGCGTAGTCATGGCAGCCAGTTTTGCAGGCAGCTTACAGGACGTAGAAAAATTCTAACACATCCGACCAGTGGGCCGCAAGTTGATTAGTAGCCCTATCTAAAGTTATTACAGTTTCACATGCACTGTTCAGTTTCTTTGCCATTTTCATTATAATGGCTGCATGTAGAGGGTATACATTTAGACCCATTCAGATATTGGATCTTGGAAAACATAATTCACCTTGTAGAGATTGGTTGAGATAAGGGGTGTCTGCTAACCTTTGACACTCATTAGTTAAACATGTATCACACTGGAATTTAAAAAAAGGCAGGTAGGCAAGCACTAAAAAATGTCTACACAAGATGTTCAGAGCAAAAAAAAGCTTTTTCTCGGTAGACTGTTTGGCTTTGTTGTCTTGTTTGGATGTTTTTCAATCCCCTGATATGTAATGTTCAAATTTAAACACATCCCTGGGCCCTGCAGCATTAGTGCAGTCTAGATAATGTCCATGAACTGATAAAATAGCACACATATGCAGCAGATAGGCCTACTGGGAGCGTTAATAACAGAGTCGTTGGAGACAGATGAATGAGGTTGAATTGATTGGGTTTTCCAAGTCGCATAGGCTAGTAAAATGTAAGTGAATAATTATCCAGCACTTCAAAACACAATCTGTAGCCTAAAACCATGTAAACCCTGAGTTGGGATATATTCAAATCACGTGGTCTTGATGTAGCTACTTCTTTTACTTATTTTATAACTGTGGGAGTCTGTAGTCTAGACATAAGAAGTCAAGTCAGTTTTATTTGTATAGCGCATTTAAGAAGATGGGCTAGGCCTATTTCTAGTGTTGCCAGAGCCCATCGATCTGCTGCCCTCGTTTTTCACTATAATGATACTGCCACCTAGTGGAGGCAATTACCATGTGACGTTACAGTAATACCACCGGCTCTACGTGATGACGCAAGTAAACGTATTGGCCAAACCGTTCTCTCGCAGGCGGCGCTAAATTTCAAATGGGGAATTCTGGACAAGGGGTGATCTGCTAGCTAAGTTTCGAAGGCACATCGATTTCAAGTTTAATATATACAAATCGAGGACTGTTTTACGATTAGATCTTCAGTGGAGACTTTCGGTAAGATCGTAATGCACACAACGTCGTGTTACCTTTGCTGTTTGCAATTCAATCTGTGAGGCAGTCAAGTTTTTTGAACGTAGCACTGGCTAACGTCGGCGTTGTTTACTAGCTTGTTTGCAAGCTAGCAGGAGGAGTAACGTTATTATGCTAATATCATACCTTTTCACAACACGCTTTCAAGTGTAACGTTTGTCAGACAAAGTTTGTGAATAATATCCAGCCAGTGAGCTCACATGTTTTGTGAAAATATTCTAAGATTAAAACGGTTGCTAAGATTAAGCCACTGCGCTAAGAGTTGGGTTGTTCAGTGTATGTGAATTGTAAGCAACTAATGATATTGATATTAACTTATTAGCAAAAACAAAATGAGTGCAGTCTCTACCCCAACCTCCCGGATGCGGCAATGGGCTTCCCCATCTTTGGGACCGAAAGCAGCTCTGTCTGCTACCAGCAGCCCACGTCTTGCTGCTTGTTTTCCTGGCAACGACGATGAACAGGAGCGACGGCAAAGGCGTAGATCCAGAGTAATTGACCTACAGGCAGGGCCAGACTCTTCCTTCAGCGATGCTGCATCGCACAGGTGAGAGATGCCCAACTTTCCGTACAGTCAACAACAGAGTGGCGACAGTTTCATATTTGTTTGTGGTGTTGGTATGCTAACCGTGCACGGTCTTCTGTCTGTAGTAATGCTGGGACCCCTGCTGCTGTGCCCAAGCTGTCCACAGCCCAGATCTCTGAGCACTACTCCACTTGCATCAAACTCTCCACTGAAAATGTGAGTGCTGCAGTGTATCCCAACACTGGACTATAAATAAGCAATGTTTTTTGTTTTTGTCTGTGTCCTGCAGCGGTCATGTGTATCCATCTGTTTAGCCCAATGTTTATTTGCCCTGTATCCATTGTATTAATGGAATGCTTGACAAAGCAATACATAACATCTTTCATAACAAGGCTTCGACCAGGGCTCAACCATGGTTGGTTTTGAGTGTGCAAGAATGAACACAATTTCAATGACCCTGCTTCACAACCTCACCTTTTGAGGTGGGTTGGACTTGAGTCTGACCAGGGTCAATTTCAATGTGAATGGCACAACCTGTGTTATGAATGGCCTTTGTTTTGTTATTGTATTGCTAATTGTTGCTCTTGTCCAGCGTTGTGACCTAGGAAATCCTATCTGATTTTCACAATCTGGGATTAATCCATGTTTATCGGCTTGCATTGGATTGACAAAAGAATGGATCTGATGCTTGTGTATTTACTTTTTTATTTAACTTGGGGAAATCGTGTTGAGATTTGAATCTTTTATAAGTTAACCCTGACCAAGAAGGCAACAAACCAAAACACAATAGTGACACTGACAAAGGGCAGTAGACAACAGCATTGGTGGCACACCCAGCAAAGTCATAACATAATTAAAAACAAGACCAAACAAGATGGCACGGGTCATTGATTTTAAAGTGGTTTTAGAGTATGAATGAATGAAATTACTAAAAAAAGACTCCTAGATAATATCTAAATGCCCTATCTGTTTGACAGAAAATTACAACAAAAAATGCTTTTGGTCTGCATCTCATTGACTACATGGCAGACATTCTACAGCAGAAGGACTCAGAGCTCAATTTCAAGGTAAGTCTGTTATTAAAACATGTATCTCTTTGACAGAATTTACTAGAACAATCAATGAGGATCTTTTAAAATAATTATCATTGTTGGTTGACACACTTGAATACTCTCTCCTTAGGCAAACAAGATATAGCTGGATACATATCACACCACTGTTTTCCAAGTATATGCACTGTCAAGTATATTTATGTGTTTGTGATTGCTTGCCAAGGTTGCAGCTGGTACGCTGGATGCCAGTACCAAGATCTATGCCGTGCGAGTGGATGCTGTCCATGCAGATGCTTATAGAGTCCTGGGAGGCCTGGGCGCTGAGACTAAGCCCAAGGAAGGTGAGTGGGTTGTGGGGATCGCTATGCTGTGGTGGTACTGCTTACAGTGCAGCCCTCTGGGAGAGATATCCTCCTGTAGCGTTCTTACGGCTCCTACACACAGTTGCGTGCGGTGCAGTGCTGGAGATGCATCCCGTCCACGTTACATGGGCTTATGTCATCCGTTGCCGAACTGAATTGTGGGTCCGTTGCGTCGCGTTGCTCCCGTCGCTCGCGTCAAAGTTCAACTTTTGCTGCACCAACGGACAACAACAGAAGGCACCAGCCAATCAAATTACAGTTATACTTCAAATCATTTGCATAGCTACCGTCGGGAACACCCACTGGCATGTGTTGACGGAACGCAACTGTGTCTAGGAGGCTTTAGGCCACGTTTCAGACAGGGCGCGTTTTTTGTAATGAGATCTGCCTTTTGTTTATGTTGTTTCGTATTGGCAGGAAGTGTTTTGCACGCTGCTTATGCGGCCAGAGTGCCTTGCATTTTGTGTGCCTGCTGTGCCTCACGTTTTTTGTAGAAGCGAGGCGCACCAAGTGCCTCGAATGAAAAAAAAATCAATTCAAAGCAGAAAAGCGCCCTGTGTTATTCACGCCGTCTTTACGAAAACATGGTACACCTTGCGTTTTACAAGCAGCAAAGCGTGTTCTGTCTGATCTCAGCCTTCTGCAGCCATCACAGGCTTACCATGGGATATCTCGAGAGGAATTGCACTGGTACAGAAAGATACTAGCATATTGTTTACATCTTTTGATCAGCAAAATGATGTGTTGTAATTTAAAGGTGTACTCTGTCTCACTGTGGTGGTTGGTCTTGTTGCCATGTGAACAGGGCCAGATGGAGGGGAGGATGCTGCAGCTGAGGATGGTGACGAGGGAGAGCAGTCTACCGCCAAGCAGGTAGCAAGGAAGAAGCGTCCTCCCAAAAAGACCGTGGAGCAAAACCTGGGCAACATCAACCGCTCCGAGTCCGAGATGAAGTGCGAGGTGAGATGTGTGATGGGGTTTCGTTGTTGACTTAGTGAAAGCAGGACGATGTGGAATTATGAAATGAAGAGTCAGAAATCAGAAGGATCTGTTCGATACCCACTGGCAGTGAAGACCGGACTGATTAAACTGGTGTTAAAGAAGAATCCCAATAAGCAAAACTCATCGTGTTTTAAATAGAAAATATGTTTAGCTTCTCTCTCCTCTCTTTTTTTTTGTCTCAGATTGACCCCATGTTCCAGCGCATGGCTGCGTCCTTCGATGAGAACAGCACGGCCGGGGTCTTCCTGTCTGTGCTCTTCAGCGAGGACAGCCGCTGTGAGCTGCGCTTCCCCTCTCACATGACCCTGCTGCACTCCAGGCCCCCCTGCAGCGCTGTGCCCATGCAGCATGTCTCCGCCCGACCCCTCACAGGTACGCCCGACACCGCATCACTCAGGTGTGTGTGTGAGTGTGTCTGTGTGTGTGTTTCGTCCATTGAACTAGGCCCGAACTCCTCCATCTATTTATTGACGGCCATATCTGTACAGTCAGTTACTTTCTTATGAGTCCTTGTAGCTCCCCTAACTCAGCAGTGTGTTGACCAGTGCTAGCAGCAGTGAGCATTACCTGGCACACAAAACTGAAGAAAGAAATGTTTTTCACATGAAGTGATGGTCCTTTTAGCTTAAAGCATGTGCTGAAGGAATAAAGTGTCATGTGAGTGTCATGTTTGTTTGTGTGACTTGCAGGTGGTCTTAAGTCTTTGGAAGAACGTCCCATCTGCCCGTCACTGGGGGACTTCTCCTTCACAAGATGGTCGCCCGACCAGGTTGAACAATACACGCCACATCCTTTAATTATTGTTTTTATCTCTCACATTTACATTGAGATGACATTAAATGACATTCATTTTTATCCATATACACTATACTGTACCTTTTGGTACACTGTTTGCATCATGGGCAGGAATGCAGATAGAGACGAGTGCTTATCTGTGTTGCTCTGTTGTCGGTTCATTCTGCAGACTATGAATCAGCTGCTGGAGAAGTTGAAACAGGGTGAGCACGTGTTTGACGTAAACGCTGATATTGAGCCGGATGAGGAGGAGTGCCAGGACTTTGGGGACAACTTTGACGCAGACAGCGAAGAGGTCGGCCAGGGGGATTTCGGCGGAGAGGGTTTCGACGAGCACAAAGAGAGCTGTGCCAATCAGAAACCAGACAAACGGTAAGATTTTGCAACCAGCATTTGGTCTTTGGTGTTTATGTGGCTCAGCTACATCCTGGAATTCTTGTCTGAAAATTTAGCAATAATAGACCTCTGAAGTTCGCCTACAAAAAAGCTGCCATCTTTGACATCCGGTATCTGGCGATTTTTCCTATGGGAAAATAACATCGGGATTTTGAATTATCGCACCTGTTAAACTCTCACGGGGATGAAAAAGTCTGAAATGCAGACGTTTTCCTGAACGCACTTTTGTCCTCTGCCTTCGAGTGGATACTGTGATCTCCGGTACGTGAAGGCGGCACACTTAGATTTTTGCTACCCCAGAGCTAACTTTCAATGCAACTTGCCATAGGTAGTTAGCTTCAATTAACAACCGGATCTCCTTATATGGGCAAAGATGGCCGTTTTGGTTCTTTTTTGTAGGCGAACTTCAGAGGTCTATGCAAACGCACCCTTGTTTATTTAAAAATGTACTCCATCTGTTTACTGGAAGGATCATTTGTTTACAAAGTCGCAATGGAATGCAATGCAATAAAATGCCAAGGAAGAATGAGCCTGACTAAATACAGATGGTCATGACCTTAAGATATTCTCAAGCTCATGTTTACATGTTTATCTGTACACAGTGGTGTCATACCAATTGGAGAAGCGGACATCACAGCCATGTGTCTCCAGCTGTCATCTCAGCCCAGAGAGTACTCGTACTTCAGCCCCAAAACTATGGCGTCATGGGTTGGGCCTGGCTACTGGCTTTTCAAACCAGGACAGAAACGTGAGGAGTTTGGGATTGTTGTGTCTTCAGATGCACTAATATACAAAATTAAGGGAACACTTGGGAGTTTTTCACAATTGCTAAAACACTTTTTTTTTTTTTTTTTTAAACCTTCCACCCTTCTCCCTTTTCTCAAACTACATTCACAGAACGTCTGACAGACAGTTCTTGCAAAATCAAACAATCGTCTCATAACAGTGTCACCTCAACACCAAACAATGTCAGAGTACTGATCCAATGTGTGATTGAAGTGTTCCCTTTGAGCTGTGTATTTAAAGCATGCGCTGTACGAAGGCAGTCTGTTTTAATTGGTGGGATGTTCTGCTTCTTGTCTTATCAGAGGATCAAATGCAAGATAAGGAAGCCCGAAAGAGGGCACCAAAGAGTGCGCTGGTCATCGACTTCAGTGAAGACATTCACTTCCACAATTATTTCAAGACAACAAGAGTGAGTGAAACCATAACTTAACCCACTCACAAACCAGATAGCACCCAGTTGTAAGACATTCAGCATGGAGTCCTCTAGTCTTGGAAGAACAAGCTAAATTGTCATTGGCAAGTTTAATTTAACCATTCTGCTGTTGAAATCATTTAATATTTTTACATGGCTCAGTGACTAAAGCCAAAGTCAAAGTCTGCTTTATTGTCAATTTCTTCACATGCCAAGACATACAAAGAGATCGAAATTACGTTTCTCACTATCCCACGGTGGAGACAAGACATATTCTACCAATTTAAGTCCACAGACATTACATAACATTCAAGTAAACAATAAAAAGTAAATAAGAAGGCACATACAATGAAGAAATAAGAGCAGCAAAATTGGGTTGAAATTGTGCAATTGTGCATAGAGTCAATATAATAGTGCAAAGTCAGGACAATAAATGGCTGAGGTAGTTCTGTTTGACCTAAGTAAGCAAGTGGCATAGTGGTGCAAGTTATGTAAGAGCAGCAGAAGTGTGTTGTGGTTTCAGGACAACAGGACAACAACAAGTTGCAAAGTGTGTAAGTGTACCAGTGGAGTAGTGCAAGTGGAGTAGTGCAAGGCAGCCATTGTGGGTCCAAAGTCCAGGATGTTATGTAGCTGAGGGTGGAGGGGGGAGAGAGTTCAGCATCCTAACAGCCTGGTGTATGAAGCTGTTGGTGAGTCTGGTGGCGCAGGCTTCTGTACCTCTTCCCAAAAGGCAGTAGATCAAACAAATTGTGAGCGGGGTGACTTGCATCACTCACAATTGTGGTCGCCTTGTGGGTGAGGTGGGTGGTGTAAATGTCTTTCAGGGAGGGGAGTGAAGCACCAATAATTCTTCCAGCTGTGTTCACTATGCGCTGCAGGGCTTTCCTGTTGTATTCAGTGCAGCTTCCGCCCCACACAGCGATACAGCTGGAGAGGATGTTCTCAATGGTGCCTCGGTAGAATGTGGTCATGATGGCTGGTGGAGCACTTGCTCGCCTGAGTTTCCGCAGGAAGTAGAGGCGGCGCTGAGCTTTCTTCGCCAGTGATGCAGTGTTGGTGGTCCAGGAGAGGTCTTCACTGATGTACACCCCCAGGAATTTGGTGCTGCTCACTCTCTCCACCACAGCACCGTCGATGGTCAGTGGCAGGTGTTGGGTGTGACCTCTCCGGAAATCAACAACAATCTCCTTGGTCTTGCTGACGTTCAGCAGGAGGTTGTTGTCCCTGCACCACGTGGTCAGAAGGTCGACCTCCAACCTGTATTGTGTCTCGTCGCCTTTGGTGATGAGACCCACCAGAGTTGTGTCGTCAGCAAATTTCACTATGTGATTGTTGCTGTAGGTTGCAGTGCAGTCATGCGTCAGCCAGTGTTTCATATGTGCTAGAAGTGGCTGTAATTAATGTTTAGAGTGTGGCATTACCATGCTGCTTAAATGTGATGTTTGCTCCTCACTAATCCCTCTGACCTAAAAGAAATGTCTGAAAGCTGTGGAGGGTACAGGCGCTTAAGAAATCTATACTAAAGCAGCTCAGCTCTATAGGTTTCTGTTACTTTTGTATGGCTGGAAGGGTCATTGTGACCCTAAAAAAATCTACTCTGCAGTGATCCAAGCCTAAGGCTAACTCTACCCACCATTTAAGAGTTTATAACTCTCTATCCCTCTTTCTTTCTTGCTGTCTTTCTGTGTGTCTCTCTTTCTTTTTTTTCTTTCTCTATTTGTTTGTTTGTTTCTGTCTCCAGGCAGCCACCACCATCAGCAAGTCGGCCTTAAACACCAGCAATAAGAAGACCACTCTTCCGTCAGACTTCCAGTATCCCCTGAAAAACTTGTCTCAGCTCAGTCTCAAGCCCTCCAGCACAGTAAGTCCCCCCCCCTCCATCCATCCCCCTATTCAGCAAAGTAAAATAATAAAAGACAGTGGAGTGTTCTAACCATGGTAAACTTTTTAGCTGTGTGCAGAGGGGAAGAAAAGGCTGTCTGGAGAGCTTGGCGAGGGCATCGGAGAATACGACTACAACAACGCCAATGACACGGCCAACTTCTGCCCTGGTGTTGAGGTATGCGTTTGTTCAATGTGTGATAATGTAGTTTATATCGTTAATATTTATTAACTTAAAGGAGAATTCCGGCGATTGTTCACATAGATCTGTTTCTTGAAGTACAGTCGCTACGAAAATAAAAACCTGAAAACCATCGGTTCTACCTAGCTTGAATGGTTGCAGCAAACAGCTAGAGCCAGGCAGCTATAGTGCTACACTCTGGGGGCATGTTCATTTGAAAAATTGCCTGAATTCTCCTTTAAAGGCGATATGTGTATTCAGGTTGCCTTGAGTGTGCACCTGTACAACGACTTCATTGACTAGAATGTATTTTCTCTTGAGATTCAAAGTGGCATTACGAGAGAGTATGGTCCATAGGTTGTTGGTGAGCAGCACGCTAATTTTAATGGATATCTTGGCAACAGAGCATGTGTGGTTTGAAATAACGTCAAAACTGTTCCTCACATTCTGTGGTTATTTCTAGGTCATTTTTGAATGTTGTGAAACTAAAGATCCTACACATGGAACAACTAAACCTGGCTTATAAATGACTTATAAGTATAAGTGGCAAAAGCAAATACTTAGGATGTGAATGGAAATTGTTTTTACCCTAGGGAGGGGACAGTGATGATGAGATGGAAGAGTTTGGAGCCTTGCAGGACTCTCAGGCCTCTATGGATGGCCTCCCCCAGTCCATGCCGGATCACGACGGTCTCTCAGTGTACGGCGAGGACAACCTGGTGCCAGAACCACACAAGGTACTGTTCAGAGCACGAACTGTGGAACTTTTATTTCCTCTCTCTGAGTGATTTTGAGTGGAAGTGAGTTAACATGTTTGTTGTTTGTTTTTTTGTCATTGTTTGTAAGGTCAACACAATTGAGATCAATTATGCTAAAACAGCTAAGAAGATGGACATGAAGAGACTGAAGACCACTTTGTGGGGGCTACTAACGGACGGCCCTGAGAAACTGGTAGAGGACACCCCCACAGTGAGTTCTAGTCCATGCATCTGCAGCTAGTTAGAAATATCTAACATGCAATCAACATGTATATTAGTGTGTGCTTCACCTCACTGAGTTTTTACTGTGTGCTGAGTGTGTTTCATCAATTCACGGATTGAGATAAATGCAGAGACCAAATTTCCCTCACAGGATCAAAAGAGTATACTTACTTAATCCTCATGTGTCTTGTTTTTTAATGTAATATTTAATGCCAGCTTCCTTATCATTCTCCTCACTTACTCTCAATCGCTTCACCCATATCACCTCATGACCATAGTGTTTTCTTCCTCTCTGCAGGACACAAGTGATGCCAAAGCAGGAGTTGCTGGCGAGAAATCCTTCAGTCAGTCTACCCGGAACCTAATGCAGAAGTACGGCTGCGTCTGGGCTGTTCTCAGTCTTCAGTATTATTTAAATGCGTCATTCCCAGCTAAAAGACTTTATGTTGTGTCAACCTTCCACTCCCCAGAAGCTTATTGTGTACAACATTAATTGAGATAAGTAATGCACTCATTGGGACTCGCCCTCTTCCTTTTCAGACTGCCTAGCGCTATGGCAAACAACCTGTCCGTGCCTCTGGCCTTCGTCGCCCTGTTGCACTTGGCCAATGAAAGAGTAAGTTTGGTGTTCCTTTACTGGCTGTGTTACAGATAGACAGATACGTTTGGTGATCTTTCACTTTATCACATGAATGCAGGAACGTATACACAGGGACACACATGTAGAGAGGCTTAGTGTCACCCATATGCAGACGAACACTTACACACATATGTAGCTTAGGATGTTGCTGGCATGGAACCTCAGAGGTTATGGAGTCAAAACAACCAAATGCCAAATCCCATAACCATCCTCACTATAGCTAGCAATATAAATGCACTTAAACTGTAGACACACACTAACAAACTCTTATTTGGCTACTTTTACAACCTTTTGTGTTGTAAATATCCAGTCCAAAACTAACATTGGCAGAATGATTGATGCTGGATTTGAACCAATGATCCTTAGATTAAAGCTCGCTCCTCTAACCACTGTGCTATGACACATCTTGTACAAAGTGAAACTGCAATACTTTTTAACACTTAAAGCCTCGGTTGCTAGGTAACGATAAACAAACTCAAAGATCGTAATTCTTGAATTCTTATTCTTGACTCTTCTTTTTTTAACTGAAATGTCTCCCTCCACAGAACTTGTCACTTCTTAAAGTGGATAACATGTCGGACATCCTCATCAAGCAAGACCACTAAGGATGGACTGCTGATGTGCTCAGGATTTTTACTATTTTTGTACTCGTTATTTCCATTTTAACCTTTAACATAATTATTCACCTTTTTGATAGTGTCTGTGAAATACCTGGCCACCAATTTCCACATTAAGGTATACCATTATTTTGGCAACATTTTTAGATTTCTTCATTAAGTATTTGTGTAAATCTTTTTTATATATAGCTATTGTGGTTACTCAACCCATGACTACATCACAAAATAAAGACATACAGAATTGACATGATGAACTACACCTTCTTACTGAGCCTTTCATGTTTGTTACCTCTACATGTTGTCTGACCTGTCAGTGTTTTCTGTATGTTATATATGTGTGGACCGCATTCTGAAAAATAAAAACATCTTTCATTAAAAATGATCTTGGAATCAATAGTGGTCTATTCCATAGACATGAGAAGTTAAGAGTACACTTCTACTTGAGACTGATACAGTTTCAGCCTCTACATCCAGAGTATTGAGTAGGCTAATGATGGTGTTTCTTGAGGGCCAGGCAGGTCAGCCCCTGTTACAGCACAAAGTGGCAACCGGTTAAACTGGCTGATAAGCATAAAGGCCGGGTGCCACTAATGCGTCAGCAAGACTCGTGTCTTGTGTGATGGGTGGAGCAAGTCTGGGACGCTGCAGTGGAAATCTGATGAAACTTGCTGTTCATTTGCATTTATCACTGCATTTTATTGACCCACGCAGGCCTCGGCTGAATGCATGCTACACTTAATGCTAAGGGAAATCCGTAGAACAGAAATTAGATTTTGTTGTCAAATTAGAGTAACACAAGTTAGATTCTGTGGTTGGCTTCAGACATGTTGATCTAGGTTAAATAGCGTACCAATTCAAACGATAAGCTGAAGGAAATATACTAATTAATTATTTTTGTAAATATATGATATTCTGTCACCTTCAAAATATGGGTTTTACCTGAGACTTCAGGTGATCCAATCTGGTATTTTGGACCAACGCCCCCACGAGGAGGCGGCAAGAAATTCGAGAAAGTAGGTGGGCCAGCGCGAAGGAATTCACATTGAAAGGGGGGGAACAACCAGGAAGTAAGCTACGGGAATTGCCAAGACTCTAGAAGTCTTGAAGGACAATATTAGCAGTACGAAAACTGGTGAAATTTTGCTGCAACGACGGTAACTGGAAGTGAGGTCGGTTCGACGACTTCAACTTTCTGATAATATGGGTCTTGGAGACAACAACCCCAGCACTATGGTAAGATTATCCTCGAGTCGAGGCCGTGCTACGTTGTTTCCCTGAACCTGTTGCTGATGTTGTTTACGTCATCTCGAATAATAATGATCGTGAAACGTTTCATATAATGAGACTTTTATTTGATTTTTGGTTTTGATTACGCCCAAGCCCTAATACGTTTGTTTTCTGAGTGCATGTAGGCCTAAGTTTAAGTGTCTAAGGAGAGGCAGGAGTTCCACTTGATGGCCAACGAGGAAGAATGTTTAAGGCCTTGTCTGTCATGTCCATCGAGTAGTATAATATAAAGAAAAAAAATCCAGTGACACTTTGTAGCCTATTTTCAGAGTTACTTTTCGTGTGTTACTGCTGAGAAATCATGCAACGTTGTCATGAGGAAGCATTTTTTTAGAAGTAGCCTAGATGTGAAATGGAGATTACACAGTAAATGCAATCATTCAAGAATTGCAAGTTAACAGACATTTCCTCCAAAAGTCATGGCGTGGCATGCATCTACGCGTCCCTTGATCTACAATTATTACAGTTAGTTATGTGAGGTGACCTATTGGGTGTGTGATGTACACATATTTAACAAAGTTGGCTATTAGACTATGTGAATCCCACACCTGTAGCTTAATGCTCTGGCATTTTTAGCCTAGACTTCACTATAAGGGGGAAACAAACTATTTTCCTTCAGTGATCGAACAACAAATGTGAGCTGGTTTAGGCCCGCATGTCTAGCTCTTTAAGAGAAATACGGATGACTGATGTAGTTCACCCTGTTTTCATGTTTAATGCTTTCCCTGTATCTAGACAGTATTTAATTTGATTCAGTCTAATTTAAACTAAAGCTGTTGACAAGAAGAAACATTAGCACTGTAATATAGACTACTCACTCTTAATGTCATTAATGCCATTATTTATAGTTGATTAATCATTTTTGCTGAGCGCTGGACTCAAAACATTGGTCACTTGTCAGCTAATGATTAAATATGATTTACTTGAAGTAAAGTGTAACAAAAGGAGCTCCACATTTTTGCTGAAATTAGAAAGAAACAGAAATGTTACATGCCAAATGACTGAGTGGCAAATGAGAGCTGTTATGTAACCTGTGATATTAATTATAATCACATATTTCATGCTGAGTGAGCTGTTGCACTTTTCATGAACTGGCAGGAACATTGGATGTCTATTATGTCTCAGCTGAAATTTCTCAGAGAAGAATTGCACGGAGATCTACACATACACACACACACAGGCTTGACGAAGCTAACAGGCCATTCTAAAGGCAACACAATTGGGCCCTATGAAATGCACTTGCACTCTTAAAACGAATGTTTGGAAAATAACACAGCTTTGTTTTTAACACATCTCTATGTCCAGATAGGGACAATACAGTTTGTGTTGTTTCTAACACATTTGTTTTAAGAGTGTGGAAGGCTCTGCTCCAAAGATCAGAGGAACTCCCGCTTCACAGCTCAGTCATATGCAGCAAACGCTCTTTTCGCAGTGTGAGGGGAGTCATTTGATAGCACGCTGCCATTCTGTGGCAGAGTGGGACAAAGCACAGGGGACATGGAACACAGCAGAGGTGAGGGAAGGAGGGAGGGAGGGAGTGAGTAAGTCAGAGAGGTAAGACAGGTGCAGTGCGACATGACACTGTTTCCTGGAGACGTCTGTGTTTACAAGACACTAGATTGGCTCTGGGGATTTGAGTGGAGGTGATCATAAGGAAGTGTGCAAGTTCTCATCAATATCCCTCACGGAACTGAATTGTCAATAGTCCCCCATGCTAATGCATTTTGGTGCTGTCATCCTAATAATTCACTGATCAACACTTTTCCAGTCAGGCATGGGGACTCATGGACATAACCTGCATATGTACAAAATATTCATGACCCTTGTTTAGCTTGTCCTAGCATTTCCTGGTTCTGATTGCGAAGAGGCATCCTAGGTCAAGAGTGAAATCAACTGTATTTCCTGGATCAGAGAAGCTTTTTTTTCATTATTGTGGTCATTTTCACAGACCACAGTGTACAGCATGGTCAGTATTTGTTACAGTGAATAGATGCATACATTTTTGCCTTTTTCTGATGTAAATTTCAATTGCTAGACTATGGACAAATCTCCCTTGAGCTAAAACTGATAATATTCTTTCAACAGATAGGTAAATCTGTTTAGTGTTGTTGAAACCATGCAAGTAACCTATAGTATATCCTCTAGTTGTAATGAATGTGAATGACTAGCTGATTAAATGATTAGTTAGCTCCTGTTGAAATTCAGCCTCCATGTTTTGATGTTGTGGATCATGGTGGGACCTCACACTGTCACCTGCTGCTGTGTTTAGGAGCAAGGAGGCGAAGAGGAAGAGATTGAGGAGGTGGACAAGGTCACGCACCTCAAGAACCAGGTGGATGGCGTCAAGCAAATCATGACCCACAACGTAGACCGCATCTTGGCACGTGGCGAGAGGTTGGATGAATTGATGGACAAATCAGAAGGCCTTGAAGCAGGAGTAAGTCGTTATCTGTTACTCACAGAACTGTCTCAAGCCTGAACTCTGTAACTGCTGCATGTCCCATTTTTGTGAAATGCTGGCTCATTTTGCACACGCTCAGTGTGCAGTTAACCCACAAACAGAAAGCCACTAGTTTTTTTCAGTCGCTAACAAGCGTTTGTCCAACCAGTTGTCACATTTTCAAAACTCTTAATACAGTTAATGTGTCTTTTGTGGCCATACCATTCACACATTTCATGTTGTTTTCACACGATATGCAGTCAGTGAACACATTTCCACAATGCTTACATTTTCTTAACAGACAAGCTATACCTCCCAACAAAATTATGGATTGTTTTTGCAGTATTTACGAATGTTAAAACACAACATCCCACAATACCAAAAACAATATTCCAAACCTTAGATACAGTATAAAAACCTCTGCTTCTGCAATGATATCAGTTCAAAAACAATATATCTCATATCTCAGCTGATAATAAACAAACAATTGAATAATTGACACACAATTGATTTATGTTGGGTAAATTGGGCCAACCACAGCTGATTCCAGTCTGGCTTAGACTCAGTGGCAGGGGTTATTTTTTTCTATTACATTGACACGTATACAGTAAAAGGAGGACTTTGAGGAGTGATGTTTTTAGAAACAGAAAAAGACAAACACTGTAATGTCTGGATGAGGAAGAGTAAGAGCAAGGGGCCCAGGGAGAAGAGCAGGCCCTGTGAGAGATGCAGGAGCAGTGAGAGGAGCAGGGCAAGGGAAAAAAGCAGGCCCAAAGAGAGGACAAGGTAGGTGTAAGAATGCGTGGTGGTGGCATTCCAAAGGTTGCAAGAATTGTTGTCAGTGATGAAATTCGTGCCACTATCATTTACCATTTAATCAATGCGATGTTGATGAAAACATGTGACCTAACCCTGAAGATACTGAAGATATCAGAGATTAGATGCAGTAATTTTGTGCTTTTTTTTAGCCCCCCCCCCCCCCCTTTTATCTGGGCTTTTTGCTGTTGTTTTTTTGTTCAGAATGCTCTTGTGTGTTTCATGGATATTTTGTTGTTCACTGTAAGCAATACTGTAAAACTTTTTCTATCACACTGGAAACAGTATTTCTACTGTACCTCCTGTAGTAAACAGTAAAGGAAAAAATAAACTGATTTGCTTTTTACTGGAATGCTTTTGAATGTGAACATAACATGTGGACATACAGTTCCCAACCAAGCCATTTAGTGTAAAAAATGCATGCAAATACCTGTAAAACTGAAACACAAAAGTCTATGCAGTTTTTGTAATGTCAACAATAGCCAGTATTTTGAAACCTGGTGTACTTTGATTGAATGCCTGTACCTTGTGAAGTGAAAACAAGTGTCATTCTTTGACAGAATTATTTCATTTTGAGTCAGATTTCCAGTGTTTTGGTAAAGTTAGTGTGTGCAGAGAAATATGTGTTAGTAATATATTTAACAAAATGTGTTTTTGAGAAGAAAATTATCCATTTGGCCAATTGTGTTTTCTAAGTGTGAGTCTGTGTTAAGAGTTTAGAAAAAAGTATGGGTAAGCGCTTGTTAGCGATTGAAAAAACTGTAATACAAAGATGAGTTGAACTGTCTCCCCCCACCAAACAAGCTGTGTGGAAAAGTGTGAAGCGGTCAGTCTTGTAGATTTTCCCAGTCATCTGTGTTAGCACAGCCTTGTGAAACAACTGCTATATTTATTTATTTATGTATTATTGACTTACGTATTTATTTAGAAAGAAACAGCTGTTATGTAGAAACATTATAAAAAAAAAAACTTGAATGAATTAGACCATAAGTGCATAAGTGCCTGGTCTAGGCCCTCTGTCTACATTGTACACTTGTGCTCGGTTTCATCCTCCCTCCACTAACTGTGTTTATATTTTCACCCCCAGGCCCAGAACTTCAAGCAGACGTCTCAGAAAGTGGCGCGCTCGTACTGGTGGAAGAATGTGAAGATTGTCGTGGTCATCATCGTTATTGTGCTCATCATCGTCCTCATCATCGTCCTCTTGGCCACAGGAGTCATTCCAACCAGCAACCCTGTTCCCCCAGCACCCACCATCAAGCCTCCTAACCCTTAAACACAGCACAGGGTGTACTCTGTATACTTTCATCTCCCCCTCCCCCCTCTCTCCCTCTCTCTGTCTGGCCCCCCTCTCTTGCGCTCGCTCGTGCTCTTTCTCTCTCTGTCTCTCTCTCTCTCTGTCTCTCTCTCTCTCTCTCATGCACAATGTAGTTTTTGCACATTTGCTCACACTTTCAACTGTCATATGGGTGTCAGTTTCACAACTGCCAATGTGAAAGAGTCTGACCAATGCCAGTTCTGACTTGACATCGGGATCTTGCATCACCATTTTTACTATTTTAAAGAGTTGGTACACGTACAGTACTCTCAGTGTGTGGTTGTTTGAGTGGTCATTTTTATCAGAGGCAAAGCTAAGAACTAAAAGGAGTTATATTATGCTGTGGCAAGTACATTGCCCTGCAAACAGGACACGATGAATGAGTAGGATAAAACCTTTTCAATTTTGTTATTTCTTTTATTTATATTTCTAACTGGTAAATTGTTACTTTGTTGAAAAGACAAATCAGTAATGTGTTACCCTTGTTTCTGAAGGTGCCTGTAATGTTCACACAGAAGTGTGTAACGCATCACTAAAGGTTAGTAGAACATGATGTCTTTCAGGATGTAGCAATGTGGCTTCATGTGGAGGGTTTTCTGTGTCATTATACCCACGCCTCTCATAGGCTTTTTAAACATGCGCATTGCTTTTCTTTGATTAAATTAAGCTGTCTCATAGCTTGGATATTTTAGCTAAGTTGACCACTTGAGATTGGTATTCACACAGAGAAGCTCTAAGACTAGAGGAAGAACACAAAAAACTGTGTGTGTGTGTGTGTGTGTGTGTGTGTGTGTGTGTGTGTGTGTGTGTGTGTGTGTGTGTGTGTGTGTGTGTGTGTGAGTGTGTGAGTGTGTGAGTGTGTGAGTGTGTGAGTGTGTGAGTGTGTGAGTGTGTGAGTGTGTGAGTGACCACCACTGGATAGAAGCCAGGTTCATTTTTTTGTAGTTTGAAGAGAAAATTACATGAAGGTCAAAAAGAATTCTGGAAGGCACTGTTACTTCTCCAAGGTCCTCTCAAAAAAAAAGGAACTCACTGACTTCTAGCCACCTTATCTGACTCTGGAGGCCAAAATATGATATGAAGACTCTAACCCTATGACTATGCCATCTCTACTATCTAAAGTTTATTAAGTTTTCATCTAGACAAACAAACAGATGTACTTTTTTTCAAAACAAAGCAGACTGGTGCACGTCTTCATGTTACTGGATAGGCTGTGGAGAGATCTGGGAGTCATCTGCATTGCCTGTAAATAGATAGAGATATCTCTGTATTCAGAATGTAAATCAATCTCTAAATGTGTTAAGAATGGTTGCCCATTTAAACTGGAGGTTTCAGGGTATTTATTTGTATTTGTTTTTATCTCAGTCCCGACCTTTTTGTCTTGATTTCGAGCATATGTCATAATCTTTTTAATAACTTAAACAAATCAATCATTGATACAGCTAATCGTTATGTGCCTTAGATAAATATCTGTCAATGTCAAAATAATAAAGTTTGAAATTATGAAATTTTGCCAAATGTTTTGACTTATGTTCCCTTACTGTAAGACAAGACATTCCATTAAATTCAATCTTATTCATATAGCACCATTACCAGCGGCCCTTGTCTCAAGGCGCTTTACTGAGCACCCTGCTTGAACCCCCTGGAGCAAGCATATGCAGCCAATGAATAGCTGTCATATCTTTCAGCTTATGCAACTCACTGTTCAGTAATTAATGTGCTATTAAACTAATGATGGGTAAATATTAGACCTTGCACAAGATATTATTAGTTCTATCCATTTTGTCAATTTTGTTTTCTGATTTGCTAGAGCACAGATAATTTGGTATCGTAGTTGGATAGATTACATGTTTGGGTATAAAGAGGTATATGTAATGTGCAATATATCCTCTCTGACATCCTTTGTGATTGAGGAGTACAATTCTTGCCAACCACTAGATGGAAGCAAAGCATAATGTCCCACTCCCAGTGTCCTGTTCTACATGTGCCATGGTATGCACCCAGATCTGGGGTGTATTCCAAGTACGTGGTTTAGTGACAAACCTGGGTAAATTAACTCAGACTAAGTAGTAAACCTCCTACAACAAGAGCCCTATGGCACTGTTTTGTTTGGAGAATGAAGCCATACAGCTCTTCTATTAGGAGGTTTACCCCTTACTCTGAGTTAACTTACCCAGGTTGGTCACTAAACCACATACTTTGAATACCCCCCAGTGCATCATTTTACACAAACCCTAACATAACACAGGACTATTCCATATAAAATGTTTGATCTTACTCGTTGCATCACAATATAGCAGAAAATATACATTTCAACAGTTTTCCTTTCAACATCAGTTTTTAGAGGTCAGGGCAGTTGGCAACAACACTCAGGGGTTTTCCCAAGTAGTCATACTTATGCCCAAAGACTATGGTGAAGTGGGTTGGGCCTGACAACTGACTCAAACCAAGATGTGTGAAGGTGGTGGTGTTTTTTCATTTGGTAACAAAAACAAGCTCTAAATGCAAATGGATTGATGGGGTGTTGTTCTGCTTCTTGCTTCTTACGAGAGGATCAAATGCAAGACAAGGAAACCTGAAAGAGGACATCACTTAGTGACCTGGTCATCGACTGTAAAGACATTCACTTACACGATTACTTCAAAACATCAAGAGTGAGTGAACATTCAACTTGATCCACTGACATTTAGACCAAATAGCAATCATTTGTTAGGCCTTCAACATAGAGTCCAATAGTCTTGGAAAAACAAACTAAATTGTCATTGCCAAATTGAATTGCACCATTCTGCTGTTAAAATCACAAAATGATTGTTACTTTGTTTAAATGACTCAAGTCTCTGAAGTGGCTTTTGCGTCATTGCCCCTCGCTAATCCCTCTGACCCCCATAACGTTCGGTTTCTGTTGCTTGATAAGAGGCCTCTTCCCTAAGACCTCCAGCATCCCCTGAAAATCTTGTCAGCAGCAGTCTCAAGCCCTCCAGCACAGCATGACCTCCCCATTCCCTCATTTGTATCCAGCCTGTTGTAGATAACAGGAACTAGAGTGTCGAGAGATGAGGGCTCATGGTGAACTATTTCAGCTGTTGTTCACAGAGGAAGAGGAGGATGTCTGCAAAGCTTGGTCCAGACATTGGGGAATATGAATACAACAAACCCAATGAGACGTCTGCCCTGGTGTTGATGTGTGTGTTCAATGTGTGTTCTGCATTTCTATATAATTTTAGATAAAGATTTCAAAAGACATTGTGAGTTTGACTGTGAATGATTTGGCTCACCATTGCCATATAACATGACTTAAAATGTCTCTGCCCTTCAAATTTGTTTTATTATTATTATTATTATTATTATTATTATTATTATTATTATTTCGGATCCTTTCTATTGTGTCTCCGAGTGCCCCTCAAAGAATTGTTCTTTGGAGATCAGTCACACACCAAGGGCCCTATCATGACATTCTAAAGTGCATCGTCACTCGTCAAAAGTCTATTCAAATTTAGTAGGATGTCCAGTTCACATTGGGAGGGGTTTCGTTCTCAAAAGTGGAGCGCATGGCGTAACAAGGTGTTCCTAGGTCTTTTAATCAGTCATATGGGTGTGTTTGGGGCGTAACATCATTTTAAACCAATGAGAATGACGTCAGTTAAGGACAAACAGAAAGCACCATGGAGGCAAAATCCAGCAGTTAACCCTTAGAACCCGATTGACGCAAAGTGCGTCAAAAAACACACCCCTTCTTCTCTGTTACATTGCTCCGGAACGGTTCATCGCAGCGAGATGAAACCTTTA
The DNA here is from genome assembly GCF_046254945.1 of Alosa pseudoharengus. Taxonomy (NCBI): domain Eukaryota; kingdom Metazoa; phylum Chordata; class Actinopteri; order Clupeiformes; family Clupeidae; genus Alosa; species Alosa pseudoharengus. The sequence goes on along the minus strand of NW_027468848.1, from coordinate 26,402,261 downwards.
TTGCACGACAGAGCACAAGTGGGGCTTTCCAACGAGACTACACACTTGTCTGTACGATCAAGTATGAAAATTAAAAAAAATCATGAAATTAAATCAAATTGCATCATATTTACAGTCTATACTTCTCTGCGTTCACCTGCACACACATTACTCTAGTTTGAATTACTCGCGAACCCGTGATCGCATCGATATGGCAAGCATATCAGATGAAAGAGGAGGCACAGGGCTATCCATTGGTACCATGTTTATCTATCCTTCGGGCTTATAAAACCAGACGAAGTGACTGCAAAATAATAACGTCATGTACACAAACCAACGCTGCACACTCATTACTCTCGTTTGAATTACTCGCGGACCCGTGATCGCATAAATATGCCACACATGTCAGATGAAAGAGGAGACTCAGAGCTATCATTTGATACCAAGTACATCCTGGTTATAAAACAGACGAAGTGACAGCAAAATAATAACTTCATATAGCTGGACTTACCCCACGTTTTTGTCTGTTCTTGTGGCAAAGCATGTTTATAATCCAATGCTATCATGTGTTTCTCCATGGCAAAGCATGTTCATATTCCGGTTTTGAGATCCTAGCAAATTCCTGCATGGCATCCAATTCAAGGCTCACATTGCATCCCAATTTGTTCAACAAATAAAACACCTTTTTTGCCTTTACTTTGTTCATGGCAATGCAGTAAAAAGATGAGAATTATTATGACAGCATACACACAGGCACGCAGGCTAACACATAACCTCGGGTCAAGTGAGGTCAGATCAGTTCGTGTCACAGATATGGAGCTCAGAAAGGTCATTATAAAAAATGGCATTTATTTCCGTAAATCACACAGCAAATATTTCTGTAAATTGCTCAGCCCCAGAGTATCCCTCCAACATGGCAATTATATTGCCCGATTCAGGACAGTCTGCCCTACAACCACATGAAATGCATGTAGAGCTGTGAGCTTGCTGTGGTGAGATACATGTCAAAATATAAGAATTTTTATAATACACTTTTTATATTTTAATTCTTTAAAAATCAAAATAAAATCAATGCTAGTATTAATACATGGAATGATGGCAGATCTGAATAGCCTAGACTCTCCTGAAAAAAACAATATATAATATATGTGTGTGGCACTTACAATGACCAGAATAAATCCTTATGAATAAAGGTAGTGAAAATGCCCTAAAAACAGCTTAGGGTTCTAAGGGTTAAACTTCTAAAAAGAGAGTGTAGGAAGACTGAAAGAAAATGGCGTAAATACAAACTTCAGATCCACTATGAAATCCATAAAGAGATGCTCCGCACATATAACTCTGAAATATGCAAAGCAAGACAGTCTTTCTTTTCTAACATTATCAATAGAAGTTCAAATAACACTCGTATTCTATTTTCAACTGTTGATAAGTTAACAAATCCCCCCTCACAATTAGCGCCTGAACTTCTCTCAACTAATAAATGCAATGAGTTTTCATCTTTTTTTAAAGGTAAAATTGACAAAATCAGACTCAACATATCTGCTCAATTACAAATTCAACAACCTGAACTTCCAGCAACAAACAGACGGAAACTAAACTTGATGTCAGAGTTCAGCTTGATAGACTACGAAACACTTGAAAAAACGGTACAGAATCTCAGCTCTTCCACATGTGTCTTAGACACTCTGCCTACCAATTTCTTCAAAACTGTTTTTCACCTCATAGCGGCGGATGTCCTTCAAATTGTAAATGTATCACTGCTGTCTGGCACTTTTCCTAAGTCACTGAAAACAGCTGTTGTAAAGCCACTTCTCAAGAAGAATAACCTGGATTCCTCCATGCTAAACAATTACAGGCCCATATCCAATCTACCTTTTATTGGCAAAATTATTGAAAAAGTAGTCTTTAATCAATTAACCACCTTCCTAACATCAAATGGGTATTTTGATTACTTTCAGTCTGGTTTTCGGGCAAATCACAGCACTGAAACAGCTCTCATTAAAGTTTCCAATGACATACGCCTCAACACAGATTCAGGTAAAACATCAGTCCTAGTGCTACTGGACCTTAGTGCAGCATTTGACACTGTTGATCGATCACAATATTTTACTACACAGACTAGAACACTGGGTTGGATTTACAGGCATAGTTATCAGCTGGATAAAATCATATCTACAAGAAAGGAGCTTCTTTGTTGCCATCGGAAACTGTACCTCAACACCAACGTCCTTGACCTGTGGTGTTCCCCAGGGGTCAATCTTGGGGCCACTATTATTCAACCTCTATATGCTCCCACTTGGACAAATCATTCAAAATAATTTGATTTCATATCATAGCTATGCAGATGACACACAAATTTACTTAGCTCTATCACCAAACGACTATGGTCCTCTTGAATCTATGTGTCAGTGTATAGAACAAATCAACACCTGGATGTCTCAAAATTTTCTTCAGCTGAACAAAGAAAAAACTGAAGTAATTATATTTGGAAAAAATGAGGAAAGACTTAGGGTTGCCACTCTTCTTGGCACAAAAGGGTTGAAGGCAAAGGATACTGTTAAAAATCTTGGTGTATTAATTGACAGTGATCTAAATTTCAACAGCCACATGAAAGCGATAACTAAATCAGCTTTTTACCACCTCAAAAATATTGCCAAACTCAGAGGGCTGATGTCAAAATATGACTTAGAAAAACTCATTCATGCATTTATCTCCAGCAGGGTTGATTACTGCAATGGACTGTTCACAGGCCTTCCTAAAAAGACTATTAAACAGCTTCAGGTGATACAAAATGCAGCAGCTAGGATTCTAACAAAAACTAAAAGAACTGACCACATTACTCTAATTCTTAAGTCCTTGCACTGGCTTCCAGTAAGTCACAGAATTGACTTTAAAGCACTATTGCTTGTTTATAAATCAGTAAATGGAGCAGGACCTAAATACTTGTCAGACATGCTTCAGCAGTACACACCTTCTCGTCCTCTCAGGTCCCAGGTGAAAAACCTGCTAGTAAAACCTACAGTTAGAACTAAACATGGTGAAGCAGCTTTTAGCTGCTATGCGGCTCAGCTGTGGAACCAACTTTCGGATGACATCAAAAAGGCCCCAACTGTAGCCAGTTTTAAATCTAGACTTAAGACCAAACTGTTCTCAGATGCTTTCTGCTAACTGTGCCGAGTAACAAATTCTGAATCTGCCTTGATAATTATTCTACTTTGTCTTTTATTACTTTTTTTTACTACTTTTGCCTTTGTTTTGCTTACTAATTATTCTTTATTTTATTTTTTTTAAATGATTTTACCTTGTTTTATGTTTCCTTTTTATTATGATCTTTACCTTTTAACTATTTTTTGACTATATTGCCCTTCTATGCTTTTATTTGTTATTATTGTTTGGTTTTGTTTATGTAAAGCACATTGAATGACCTCTGTGTATGAAATGCGCTATATAAATAAACTTGACTTGACTTGACTTGACTTGTCATTCCCTTTAACGGCGCAACGCGCGATATGTCAAATAAATGCATTGGTATTTTGGCATTCAACAGCGCATTTGAAGGAGGCTGCTTGCGAGACCGTATGGAATAGTCATTCTTAAACCATGCTTTACTAAAACCTAGCATAGCCTTCACGCATTTGCACTAGTCTATTATTTGAAATCATTGGCAAAGTGAAACTAACTTCACCAAGGAGTCAGTCAACGACAAGACAGTTATATGCAGTTACTTTTACTATTGACTGACAATGGGTTACCATCGAAAACATAGGCTGGAAAAAGCAACACTTACCCTAATGTTGCTCAAATGACTGAATAAAACAACATTTATCCTGCTGAGGAGTTGCTTATATCTCGTGACAGTGCGTATTCAGCTGTGCTCCATACGTGTCTCTCGCCTCTCCCCTAATCACTTTTAACTGTCCTTACCAATTTGCAAATGATGGTGAATAACTACTCATCATGAGATGTACAGTATTTCGTAATATCTTTATTCTAATTATGTTTCCCATTGTAATCGTGCAAGTTAATGCTTTGCATGGACATGCGCTGGTGTGCGTTCATGAATGATGCGTGCACCTGCCAATATGACTGTTGACATGCGCTCTTAAAATAGCATATGAACAACTCACCATTGACTTCTGACCAGGTTTAGGTGGTGTATGATAGCGATTTTTAGACAATGCGCGAGTCCCCTCCCTAGGTTGTTAATTGCCACACCCCTGGGCGCAATGCTTAAAAAATAAACGTGCAAAATACCGAATTCAACTTTCCGCGGGTGAATAACGAGTATTACGCCATGCGCTGGTGACCCAAAATACAGCCCCAAAAGCCTCACCATGGCACCCTCCTTTTTCTTCTACCATCATTACCCACCCACCCACCCCTTCACTCACACACACGCAACTTAATGGTGGAATCTAGAATGTTTATCCTCTTTGTTTTGGTTTAAGAGTCAGTGTAGTGATTGCAATCGGAGTACTCAGTTAAAATGACCATTTTTATTCGGAGTTAAGAGTATAATCGGACTGAAATCTGATTGTTTGTTTGCATGTAACCACACTGATTGAAACAATTTAGATGATTTAAAATGTAACTGCAATGATGATGCAGCTTGATGTAAGAACAGTTTGGTTACTTATGTTTGGGTTATTCTGACACATTTACAACTCCCATTTACAATTTGGTCAAGGAAATTACTAGGTTCAATATGTTACCTGGGTCCTGGGATAATGAATTTCACTGAGCCTATCATTTCTCACTCAACCAAATGTATCACTAGTTTGTTGTGTCAGCTGTAGTCTGTTAGAGAAAGCTAATGTTTTAAAAATGATTGCCTAGAGGTAAAATATAACAAATGGAGCTCCACATTTTTGCTGAGATTAGAAAGAGCAGAGGTGTTGCATGCTAAATGTCTGGGTTTGATTAAAACTGTTATGTAACCTGAACTGGCAAGATAATTTACTTTATTTACACAGTGGTGCCTGAGCTGAATCTTTTAGAAAGGAATTGCATGCTCAAATACACATTAGCTTGACGAATCTGTGACTTCAGACATCTGCAGGCTATTCCAAAGACAAGACAGAGTTCCTGTGAAATGCAGATGTGGAGACCGTCACCTGGCAGAGAGACCAGAGGAACTCATTTCTGCAGTGCACATCAAAAGCTCTTTTCTCAGCAAGAGGGGGTCACTCAATAGCACACTGTTATCAGAGACTTGTAAAGATTGAGCCCTGGAGAAGTCAATGAATACAAAAACCCCAGTGTCAATAATGAGACACTGAATTGTCTCAGGGGGGTTGAATTGAGATGATCTTCAGGAAGTGTGCTCAAACTCTTGCCAATATCCTTCACTTAACATGACTTGTCATTGGCCATTTACAACCTCAAATCAGAAAAAGTTGGGACATTGTGTAAAATGCAAATAAAAACAGAATGTGATAACAAGTCTCGTAAACCCATAGTAGCAAAAAGGACATAATATCAAATGTTGAAAATGAAAATTTGGACTATTTTATGGAAAATATTATGTTCATTTTAAATTTAATGCCAGCAACATGTTTTTAAAAAAGTTGGGAGAGAGAATGTTTACCACTGTGCGGCTTCACCTGTTCATTTAACACAATTCTGAAAGGAACTGAGGAGACCAGTTGCTAGAGTTTTAAGAATGAAATGTTGTCCCATTACTCCCCAAGGATTTCAGTTGCTCAAAAGTATGGGGTATTCTTAAGGCCCGGTTATACTCGCCGCACCGGACTGGTAGCGCGACAACGTGACGTCAAAATTGCGTCATTTCCTCTGTCGCACGAGAAATTTCAGCCTCCGCAGGCAGGTCGTGCACCGGAGATTTTTTTTCAGATGCGCGCGACAAGCAGGATGAGCTTGAAGCCAATATCAGGGAGCATGCGTGCCTCTATACAGACATCAACCACATTCAGGCATTTCATATAGCCTAGCCCACATCTTAAATAAACATGTTTGAATAGTCAGTTTGAGAAGAGAGGGAAATTAACCTGGCTAGGTTAACAGCGAGAGTTCGTGATTTTTAAATAGTCTGCTGGATAAGTTAATGAAGCTACCAGAGAGAGGGAATTAAGATGAAAGACCTAGGACCCAGGGACATGCCAATAATCCAGCAAAAGATAACAAAGATATTTATTTTCAACCAAAGGATATCTAAGACCTGAAAAAAATCTCATTCCACCTCAGGAAATTACACAAACTCATTTCTTAGCACCAGCCAGCTAGCTTACTTGCTAAAATTTCCCTCTGGATGAATAAAGTATCTATCTATCTATCTATCTATCTATCTATCTAGCTGCACACACCTTGGAAACTAGATGGTAGTTGTGAATAGCAGCAACCGAAGTCTGAAGTATCATCACAGAGGGTAGTTTTTACTGCCATTGAGGCCAATGCCAATTCAGGAGAATATTGCAACTAGTGTCGCAACCACCACGCGCGAGTATAAATGGTTACCGGCGCTCCCGTGACGTCACGTTGTCGCGCTACCGGTCCGGTGCAGCGAGTATAACCGGGCCTTACGTCACCTACTTTGACAAATCTCAACTGCAGACAGGTAATTTCTGGACTCTTCCTCTATGGAGAAATGCTGTAAAATATGTGGATAATTTATTTTGCCATTGTTTTCCTGAAATATTCAAGGTCATGTTGCTCAAAACCTGAATACATCATTCAGAATTGATTGTGCTTTGCCAAATGTGCAAGATGCCCATGCTGTGGGCACTAATGCTCCTTCACACCGTCATAGATGGGTTTCGAGCTGAGCACTAAAACAAGTTGGATAGGTTGGATACTTGGATAGGCCCTCTCCTCTTTAGCCCAGATGAGTCCACGATTTCCAAAAAAGAATTTTGGAAATTTTGATTGGTCTGACCACTTGACTTGACTTGTCTTGACTTGACTTGAGGACCTTTTTCCGTGTTACCTCAGTCCATTTTAGGCCCAGATAAGACGGTGGTATTTTCTGTATCATGTCTCAATACAATTTTGGCTGTTACAATTCTGCAGTTTTTGAATCGAGTATCAAACTGTGCACATAGACAATGGTTTTAATTATATTATCATGTAGATGATGTACTCCCCAAATACTTCACAATTTCATGTTAAGAAACATTACAATTACATTGTTTCATAATTTGTGCACACAGGTTTACACAGAGTGATGAATACCCCTACATTTTTACTTCTAAGAGACCCTGCCTCTCTGGGATGCTCTTTTTCATACCCAATCGTGTTGCCAGTTACCCTAATTAGTTGTGAAACATTCCTCCTTTTGTTTTCTTTATCATTACACAACTTTTCCAGCATTTTGTTACCCCTACCAACATATTGCTGGTATCAAATTCTAAATTAACATATATTTTCCATGAAATAGTCAAATTTGTCACTTTCAACATTTGATATGTGTCCGTTTTGCAACTAAATAGAGTTTAAGAGCAGATTATTACATTCTGTTTTTATTCACATTTTACGCAACATCCCAACTTTTTTATTTTGTGGTTGTACAAACATTTCAATGCAGTCATTGTAATAGAATTTACATCATCAATTTTCCAGTCTGGTATCACCCCTGTGGTTAGTGAAATGAAGCATCTTAGTTCAGACACAGAAATGTTCTCTCTTTCTATTCCCTTTTAGAAGTGGAGAGGCAATGAGTAAGAAGTTCAGGAGGTGGAACAGATCTAGGCCTTCAAAGGTCATGTAGACATCACTCGTCAGGACCAATGGGGAAACTGGGAGTGATCGAAGGAAATCGTGAAGCTTCCGCGCGCTGTTGGAAATAACAATTGATTATAGAACCCCTGTTAACCTAATGATTCTGACCCAAATAGCTTTGTGTGAATTATTCTTAAGTAGGTTCCACATCACCATGAGATCATACCATCATGTGGTAAGGTAATTAATCAACAGTTCACATGATCAGGCGTTTAATCAGTCTAGAAACATTAGGACTCCTTACAGTCAGGTGAATGACATCAAGCAAATTTCATTTTTTCCATTGTTTCACTTCAGCGGTTGAGAGTGTTCTAACTGGTAGCATCATCACCTGGTATGGGAACTCCACAGTTAGAGATTAGTACTCTGCAGAGAGTAGTGCGCTCAGCTGAACGTACTAAAAGTACTCAACTCCCTGCTCTACAAGATATCTATTCCAGAAGAGCCCAAAAGATTCTGAAGGACTCTTCTCATCCTAACAATGGATTATTCCTACCGCTGAAATCAAGAAGACGCCTATGTAGTCGCAAAGCCAGAACTGAGAGACTCATGAGAAGTTTTTATCCCCAGGCCATCCGAACTCTGAACTCACACTATACTGACTTTGCACACATTCACTCCTCAGCACTCTCAATTATTTCCCAACCCTGAACTCACACTATACTGACTTTGCACTCATTCACTCCTCAGCACTCATGACCCCCCCCCCCCCTTTTATTTATTTTCTTATTTCATCACACGTCAAAACACACACACACACACACACACACACACACACACACACACACACACACACACACACACACACACACACACACATATCTAGATAGATAGATAGATAGATAGATAGATAGATAGATACTTTATTGATCCCCAGGGGAAATTCAAGAAATATCTGACTTTCTCCAACTTTTGCACATCTACATAGAACTTTTTATTTATTATTTTTGATTTCTCCTCCATCTATCTACCCATGTCCTTGATTGCCTAGCCTTTCAAGGTTTCTTCCTTAGTAAGGGAGTTTTTCCTTGCTCCTGTTGCTCTTGGGTGCTCCTTGTTGGTGCCCCCCCCCCCCCCCCAATCCCAATCCTCCCCCACCTTTCTTATGCAGCCCTTGCCACTTAATCTACTAAACCCCTCTTCTACTGCACTTTTTACCCCCCCCCCCAAAAAAAAAAAAAAAATGGCTGACACCAGACATCATTTCACTGCATTTCTTACATCCAGTACCTATATGCATGTGACAATAAACGTCCTTGTATCCTTGTTTGGGGGTGTATTTTAAATGTGAATGACTATTTAGCTGATTAAATGATTATTTAGCTCCTATTGAAATTCAACCTCCATGTCCTGTGTAAGTCATTATCTGTCAGAGGACTGACTCAAGCCTGAACTCTGTCTATGTTGCTGCTGCACATCCCATTCGATGATGTAATTAACCCACAAACAGAAAGCCACTGTTACAAACAGGGCTTAAACTTTCTCACCCCACCAAACAATGCTGTGCTGTGTTGACAAGTTTGGTTGTGGTTTGTCATATAGATTCAGCAATTTTGCCATATGGAAAAACACAATCAAGAACTAAAAAGCGGTTGATGGTTTAAGATCAATGCCTAGCTTGGGATAACCTAAAGTCATACAGTGTCAGGGATATGAATTTGTGGTCTGATCTACACTGTTGACTTCTGCCCTGTTCTATTTCCCTTCTACTTTCAGAAGCCAAGCTAAGATAATGAATGCACTGATATATGTTGCACATTCCCCATATGCAGGATGAGAAAACCTATTCAGTTCTGTTAGTTGTTACTTTTGTTTTATGTTTTCACTGGCAAATTATGTTACTTTGTGAAAAAGACAAATCAGAAATAATATTATATTACCCTTGTTTCTGAAGGTGCCAGTATTATGCAAAAGTGTGTTAAGCCTCTGAAAGGTTTTTCAAAATGTTGAAATGTGAATTTGCATGGGAGGTTTTATGTATCCTAAATGTCATTGCACTTCTTTTTATTGCTTTGTTTAGATTGAATGGAACTGTCTCGTAGCTGGACTTTTTTTAGCTGAGTTGACCACTTGAGATTCACTTGGCATTTACAGAGGTCTTAGAGGAAAAACACAACAACACTGCATGCGTGCGTGCGTATGTGCGTGTGTGCGTGCTTGTGCGTGCGTGCGTGCTTGTGCGTGTGTGTGTGGTCCAGTGTTGGTCAAGTTACTTGGAAAAAGTAATTAGTTACTGATTACTGATTACTTATCCAAGAAAGTAATCTAGTTACTTTACTGATTACTTATTTTCAAAAGTAATTAGTTACTTTACTATTTACTTTACTTAGTTACTTTACAAAAACACACTAGCTATAAACAACCTGAATACGCTTTTTTAAAACTTGGTTTTATTAGGTTCAATCTTAACTTTTTGGTGTGTATACTCCTTCATTCGAATAGATGTAAATAAATGGTGATGGTGCCCAAAGCATAAATGTTAGTTTAAAATATTTCTTAAGAAATACTACTAATTTGATGCAGTTTAACTCATTTATAAATGGTGCGCTGTCACTTTAAGAGCATCTATACAACTCTCATAATGATCAGCTCCATTCAAATATAAGCCTATGGCTAGTCCACAAACTCCACATTTGGCACTATATTAGCAATAGTCATGATATTAAGTTGGTATAAACAGCTAGCTAGACATTTTCTATTTGCAATTAAAAGTGATAGCCTATATGAGCCTGGTAGCACCTATCTGAGTGGAATTTGTTTCAATCGGCATACACTGTAGGCTACTGTGCTTTATGTAAATGCTTAGTTTAAGGCAGTGGTTCTCAAACTTTTTCTTTCATTCCCCACTTTGATCAAGGGGGCCTTTTCAAGCCCCACCTGTCCCTCATTGCTCTAAGAAAGTGGTAGGTCAAGCTTAAAATTGTCAAATGTATTGAAATAATGACAAGTTCTAAATATATCCTCTTCAGCAGAGTTAAAATCAGCTGGTGCTGCAGATATAATAATAAATAAATACATAATGTGCCATTGTAAATTAAACACACATATTTCTGTTTTCCAGCAACATATTAGGAAGCATAAGCCAATATTTTACAGCATTGTACAATATATTCAATGAAATACCAACATGCTGCATTAAATGGATCCATAATCCAGTCATACTGAGCACTGCTGGTTGGGAAATATTTTTGAAATAAACTTTGCAGGGATGTGATGTAGGCCTACTGTTTAATACATGGGATCACAAGAGTGGCTCCCGAAGCAGACGTTTCAGCGATTTCACTCAGATTCTCAAAGGCATAGGCCTACTGTTGCGATCGAGGCGCCTGTCCCATACCTCAAGATTTTTGGTGAATGCAGTAATCTTATCTGCTAGGTGAGGTAGGTGCTTGTCTTTGCCTTGTAACTGGATATTTAACTCATTGAGCTTTCCAAACATATCGCAAAGATAGGCCAGCTTTAAGAAATGTTCATTAGTGAACGTGCTTGCAGATTCAAACATGCGCTCACGCTGCCTTGACACGAGCGCTTCCCTATGAATAACACAGTGCGTCCATTGCGCATCGGGTGCTACCTGGGCCTAGGCTACAGATAAAAAATAAAATAAATAAAAACTCATGTTTTTCGCGCCCCACCTGGCATGTCTCCGCGAACCAGTAGAGAAACGCTGGTTTAAGGGAAACGAATTGAAGACTTCAACACTCACCAGCCCCATTAAGGCAAAGACCACATTATATTTTTGCCCATTTTCCAAATCACAGTGAATGCAGCCAGAATATTATAATGCCCTGGCTTCTGTTATAAGTAGGCTACAGGGAACCCGCAACGTCCTCTATTTTCACCTGTTGCTGCAGCCGTCATGTCGGGATCTGGGGGTGTCTCAATGAGTTTCACATTTCTGTGCCGGCTTGCTAGGTGCTTGCTCAGATTTGAGGTGGAATTTTTCGCTGTAGACAACATGTTTCTTCCCATGAAGAGTGTACAGCGTTAATGTTTTTTTCGTAATGTCTGAACTGCAATGAATTAAATGCTCCATGTTCGCGCTCTCTCCCGCACTCCATGTCTTGCACACGTGTGTTTGTTTACATTTATATCATGCAGCTATAGCCTACATCATTGTCACGAGTTAGTCTCACAAAATCCATATGGCAAAATCCCAAATTATTTTACTGCCTATGACAAAATCATGGTTTAGTAACGCAGTAACGCAGGCTTGCAGGAAAGTAAAGTAAAGTTACTAATTACTAATTTTGCAATTGTAATCCCTTACTTTACTCATTACTTGAAAAAAGTAATTGGATTACAGTAATGCGTTACTTCTAACGCGTTACTGCCCATCACTGGTGTGGTCTCATGGTGATCTGTGTGCATGTATGGCTAGCTGGGTGGAAGCCAAAGCCACTTCTCAAAAGTTCTCTCCCAAGTAGAAAACCCTCATACCACCCACCTACCTAGTCTGATTCTGAAGGCCAAAATAAAATCTGAGAACTCAAAACCAGCACAAAGCCACTGAAGCACATCTTCAACTTGAGTCTCCGTCTAGGACAAGTTCCAACACTGTGGAAGACATCATGTCTCACCCCCATCCCTAAGAAGCCACACCCTTGTGAGCTTATGGCTACAGGCCTGTCGATCTAATATCACATGTGATGAAGACAATGGAGCGACCGGTCTTATGTATGCTCAGACCCCTATAGTTTTTTTTATATTACCTTGCCTACTCTCTTATATGTCCATATTTATTTTATGCTGGTCTCTAGACTTATTCTTGCACTGTTGCACTGTTGCACCACAACCATGACACTCACTCTCACAGAGCACCTTACCTTACTATGCACAGAGAATCACAGGCTCAGTCCCTGCCTCAGTCATTGCAAGCGTCTCATGCTTAATCACCCACTATGTGGTTACTGTTTTAGATTTGATTTAGATTTAGTGTTATTTAGTATAATTTATTTTAGTATATTCTTTATCTTCTACTGTCCTTATTGCTTAGTTGTGTTTTTTTTATATTATATACTTTTAATTACTTTTTCTGCTGTTAGTGAATGTTGTGTGTGATGTTTGTATGCTACTGAGACCTGAATTTCCACTTGGGGATCAATAAAGTATCTATCTATCTATCTATCTATCTATCTATCTACAAGATGGTTCTGTAGTGGCATTCAAATCCAGACAAATAAAAAAAAAATCACACTTTTTATCAAAACAATGCAGCAAGAATGTTGTATATGTTTACATGTTACTGGTTGGGCAAAATGCCAAAATGTTTGAATGTTCTATTGAACTCATAATGGCCATTAGACCTTTTTCTCAAGCTCAATTTGTGCTCCCAATCAATCTCATGTTGTTTTCTTTATTCTTTTGTTGGCTAAATGACTGCTATGAATGCTATGGAACATGGTATCATGGCTGTTTGGTTGATTTCATGACAGACTAATCTATCTGCATGCTCATGTGTTGGCAAGATGACATGTTTGACTGACAGAAAAATAGAATGTCGGATACAGCATATCCTCCCCTCACTGGATTCCTGACTATGATTGGGAACACAATGTTTCCCAACCACTAGGGGGAGGCAAAGCATACCTTTCCATTCACAGTGACCTATTTCACATGTGCCATGGTGAGATAATCAAATCATCCAGATCTGTGTATCAGGTAGCCTATTTATGTGATCCCTGCCAGCATAGACACTGTACAATTTAATAGGTTCCCAGTACTTTAACTTATTACACCTGAAAACATTACGGTATGAAAACATTTATGTTTAGGCTAACATCTGCTTCTCTCTTCAGGGTCATATATCTATGAAGATATCTGTTCTGTCTGCTCAGCTTCTAGTTATGGTTGCAGAGTGCAAACAACTGAGCAGAGACTCTGCATTTGGTCAAAGGATGCTGTGTTCCTGCTGTTTGGGCCAAGTCATGACACGTGGATATTAGTGTGGCCTCCTCATGCATTCATAAACAAGAGAGAACAAATGGGTGAGTGTCTGTGAGTGAGCATTCTTCTGCTTTAGAGTCTCTGTTAAGCCTGTTACTCAACTACATGCATTAATACTTGTCAACTGTTTTACCATCAAAAGCCCTAACTACTCAAAAGGCCTTTGTTTTATTGAATTGCCTCATGAAATATTCAGACGTCTAATAGAGAGGACAACGACATATAGTTACATTTATTCATTTGGCAGACGCCAGTCTGACTACAAATGTGAAATCTGAATCTGAAATATCTCACATAAATTGCATGATGTTATACAGTGGAGTTTTGATTTTAGTTTCGGTTTCTTTTTCGGACATCACTGTGGAAAATAAAATCTCCTGGAAAATAGTCGTCCTCATCTTTTAGATGGAACACACAAAAACCCAATGCAGCCTCTTTCCAAAAGTTTACTTAGACATGACAGTTGTTTTATTCAAGAAAGCATTTTATTAGGGTTATCAAACAGGTGCTTTTCATTGATTTGAAGTCAGTTGAGGGAGTCAGTTGAGTTAAGGGCTATTTTAGTTGTCCTGCTCAGACAATGATTTGAGCCTTTTTAGACTTTTTCACATTTCAAATTTTGCATGATTTTTTTCTAGCTATATCAGACCAGTTAACATGTCTGTTGTTTTTTACACAACAGGGAAATCTTGCCAGTGGTCCTAACCAGGGATGTATACATAGTGGAGACTAAATGCAAGTAAACACAGTTTATCATGGCACTGTATTATCCACATTCACAATATGTACAACACTCTAGGAATCATGCTATTGGCATTGTTATAAACATTGGACAATAACCTCCACCAGCATCAAACATGCTCTGAATGCCTTTTTAAAAATCCGATACCACAGTCTACCTTACTGTGATCACAGAATTCATATAGTTTACCTACCTCTTATTTTAACACTACACTTCTGGTCCTAACTACTGACTCTACTGTGCCACATACAAATGGAACTACGAGAGCTTTGACTTTCAAATTGTGTCAAACAAAAGTCCATCAAAAATAAATGAAGTTTCACTTCTCATTGTGGTTTTCTAAACTTCCTGTTTACAGTCTTACAGTTCAGATACAGTTTTACACAGTATCAATTTACAGAATACAGTGCAGTGTGACTAGGAAGGAACCCTAAACATATATCTAGTATGTCTTTATAGCCTCTGTAGGCCTATTTATTCATATTTCTTCTTTCTGTCTGTATTGCTCTACTATAGTCTCTACTTTTATATATTCTTACCTAAACATATAAAAAATGATTGAGTAAGTACAATTTTCTCCAAATAATTTAATAATCTTGTCAGATGGCAAAAGGAACACTTCTCATCAGTCATGCTGTTCTGATCGTGTTCTTACGAAATATTTTGATAGACACACACCAGTCATATTTGGAATCAACAAAGCAGTTGTCAGCGAGCCAGCCCAAAGCACATGGCAGGCAGATGCTTTTAAAGCTGAAAGAAGGAATCCAAGAGTAAAAGTCTTGAAAGACAAGACCTCTTTACCAGACCTAAAACGCTGGCTGGATCTAATCAACAATTCCTCAATAAGGGACTGACAAGGTGCATGCTTTTTTGTGTTTTGAGACCCGATCTTGTTTGGACAAAGTATTAACCAATAATGTGGAGTGATTTCCTGTTGCATTGAAAATGGCAAAATTCTGGGCCTCATGGGATGGCTATAGTCCAGAGCATAATTATAAGAATTTAGACTGACACTATAACCTGATCAGTGTTTTTCAGTCTGCTTGGCTCTCCACTCTCTGTTTTGTTGTGAGGCCGTGTTCCCCTTTGTTTGAGAAGATGCCTGAGTAGTTCTCTATAATATTCCATGTTAACCACCTCTAATACACACACATACAGAGAGAGAGAGAAAGAGAGAGAGAGAGAAATTACTTTCCCTCCTTCCCGTTTTACAGACTGACCAGGTAAAAATCTAGTTGTGTTAGCCTATTACGGCAATTTAAAAAAGTCACAAGGTAGGCCTGTAAGACAAAGCAATTAAAAAATGAACTCTCTACTTACCTATAATCAATTCAGATCTGTAATCACAAACCTTCCTATGTCAAATTGTACCTGTTTTATGTACCTGTTGTATTATTATTTTATTTTTAATATGTTCTGTATTTGTATTTTCCCTTCCTCCTTTATAATGTTATGTAGGTTATGTTATTATTTATTTTATTTTCCACAATTATTATAGGCTTACTATATATATTGTTAGCCTATTCCACTGTTAGTGTAATCTCGGTTTCACTGAAAATGAGGATTAGGCTACCCAATGAACCTCCAAGAATAAATAAAGATTGAATGAATGAGTGAAAGCCAATATAAAACACACCTCATTAAAATTATATGATCATCAAAAACGAAAAGTCATAAGTCTAGCCTACTGAGGATGCTCGATGTGTCATAGATTTCCCCGCTCTTAGAAGGAGGATATTTAAAAACGTCGCGTCATGTCCGTTTGCCCACTGCTACTCCACGATAAGGGGGGGCTGGTGTCTCGAATCAGAGGGGTGTTCCAACTTCAGAGACAGAGTGGTCACTGTTACGCGTGCCTTCGGTGAATATCGGCAAACGAAAACCCGCTTTCACAGATAAGGTTGAAGGAACGTCGAAATTGTATTCTACGAAGACCGAATCGGACGAACATATAGCCTTGAAGACAACACGCCTGAACTTGAAGTTGATCTTTCAGATGCAGTGGCGACACAGTCCCTAAAATAACGGACACCGGGACGTGAGAGAGCCATGGTGAGTTACACAATTTCACTTTGATTAAATTAAGTCTTGAAATGAGTTCATCCTCTTTCACATAGTCAAGCGATAGGCTATGCAATAGCCTATAAACATTTGTAGAATCGGATTCTGATCTGTGTGGCATGCGCAATTAGGCAACCGATATTAGGCTAAACAAAAATGCTGTCTGGTTAGGTGACAGGGACGCTCATCTCTGAAGCCATTTTTTTAACCACTTGTTATAACAGAGAAACACACGTAGTAGACTAAGCTAGTCCTTTACGAATGTATGAAAGCCTGACAGTTGTCACGATATTCAAAGGGGACATTAAACATTTTACCCTGTCCTAAGGCCTAATGGGTAATGTGAATGTTTCCAAACAGTGATCTCTCCTAAGCACCAACTAAGTCACTGATGGAAACTTTAAATAAGTCTCAAGGAAATGGCAGCAGGTATGCTTCTCTTTCAGAGAGAAGAGGGGAGAAAGGAAGGAAGGAAATTTCCTGTCTGAGATGTTTAGATCATTCAAAACAAACGAATTATGAACTAGGCAATTTATTATAATAACCTTTATTATAATTATTATAAGAAGATATAGCCACAGTTTAGTCCCCATGTTTAAGTGTGGACAGACGTTCTATCAGTGATTTGACAGAAAACTAATTCAAAAAAATGTTCATTAACTGTGCAAGAGGAAGCTGCTTAGTGTAACAGTGGATTATTGATTAATGTGATGATTATTGGAATTGACTTGCAACAACTGACTATCAGCATGAAGCCTTCAGTTAAAATGCAACATATACAAAGGGTGTATACACACACAGTGTATCAACATGCAAACACCCCTTAAAAACATTAAGGTACATTTCGAACGGCAGTCATTCGTCATCGGTCTTATCACAGTGGTGTTTCCTTATATTGTGCTCAGGGGTCTGCTGTTGTATGCTCGCCTCAAATTAATGGATACACAAAACCAGATATGCTGATATAATTATTTCTTTGGCCAGGCCTCTCTCCTTCCTGTCAGTGACTAATCTCTCAGCTCCATAGCCTTGAAGGCCCACTTCCCATCCTTGAACTGGAAGGTTAAAGCTCGCAGAGAGTGCAAATAGGGATATTTGTCACCCGCTTTGTCTAGACGAGGGTATGATTTGTGACGTGCAATGTCCAGTATACAGTCAGAGGTCAGTCACCCAGTTTCTGGGCACTCACCCATGGGTCATACAAAGGGCTTGTTGTTTTTCGTTGGGTTTTGTTGGTGGACTCTTGTTTTGTCTCTCTTGTTTTTGCTGCCCCTGCCCGAAGAGCAGGCCCGGCAGTGTTCCAGATGAAGTTGGTCCAAGGTGACATTGAACAATCAACGCTCACCTTTCCCCCTATTCTGTTTGTTTGTGTGAACACAAATATGTTTTGTTGGCGTTGGTGCCAACATTGCCATTGCAGTGTTGTGTGAAGAAACTTCTCACAAAGCTGTACCTCCACTGTGTTTAACTAAAGTGTAGTTCATATTGAACTACATAGATACAGATACATATGAATACATCTATGACCAATATAGATGTTATATCATGAACATATTATATGATTGCATTGTGTAGACTGCTTGCATAAGTCATCACAGATGAATCAAGCAAAAGACAATGCTCAGTTTTACAGCTTTTTATACTGACAGTGGGACCGGATCGCGTGTTAGTTCATTTGTGATGGGGTCAGTTCCTCAGTGTCATCCAGGCTTGAAAAAGTGACCACTGGCATGGAATGTGTTTCCTGAGGCTCAGCCCAAAATGACTGAAAGAGGGGGTGAGTGTGCCCTGCACTTCCTCATGTCCCAGCCTTCTTCATGTGTGTGTTTGTGTGTGTGTGTGTGTGTGTGTGTGTGTGTGTGTGTGTGTGTGTGTGTGTGTGTGTGTGTGTGTGTGTGTGTGTGTGTGTTTGGGCCCCCCAGGAGAATGGGAAGAGCCGCCTGCAGCAGGCCCAGGATAATGTGGAGGAGGTGAAGGTCATTATGATGGATAACCTCAACAAGGCTGAAGAGCGCACAGGCAAGCTGGGGGAACTGGAGAACAGAGCAGACGTGCTTCTTGAGCAGGTGAGAGCTTTGTGTGTGTGTGTGTGTGTGTGTGTGTGTGTGTGTGTGTGTGTGTGTGTGTGTGTGTGTGTGTGTGTGTTCCATTACAGCTTTGTGTCAGCTCAAGATATAGGGTGAACATGCCACTAAAATATACATAATATATAATTCTCTGACATATAATGCCTGCCACATGCCAGATAATCTCCAGATCTCCAGACGGACCTTTACAGTAAATTCAACAGGTTTGTCTGGGTTCACCCATGCTATAAGCACTTAGTACTTACAGTCCTTTTCCACTTTTAGTGTCACCCTATACACTACCAAATAAAAAACAACACCATATTGTTTTTGTTTTTTGTTGTTGTTTATTTACAATATTTCAATGTGTAGCCTATATACACTTTTTGTGAAATACCTAACTGTTTTTCACTGAATTGTATTTCACGGTAACTTACAGCTACTCAAATGTTCCATGGTCCAAAACGTCTTACGGACCAGCCAGGAAATGTCATATTGGAGTCTATAAATACACCCTAGGTGTGGCTAGGGGGAAAAAGAATGTACAATTTACATCCTGATTGTAGTTTACGGGGATATTTTTGGAAAGCTATTTCCTTTTGTTAGGAGATGAATGAAGCAAACCTCCCTCGGCCTGTGCCTGAGTTTATGCACAGGACATGCCACATGGCACATGGCCACCCCAGGGTCAGGCGGCTCGGTCGACTCGTTCCCACATCACTGTGCTGTTACATCACACTGGTCCATAAGTCCCACAGGACTCGCCGTCTGAGTGGGTCACTGGGATAAACAAAATCAAAGAGGCAGTACCACTAGGAAGCCCCCTGGGTTTGCACCTAAAAGACAAATGGAAATTCCTGCAGACAGTCTATTCTATGAATTTTCCATTACTTACAGTATGTATCTTAACTAAGAGGGCAACATACTTCATCAGCGCAGATTGGACATCATGGTCCAAATGATGCCAAATATATTTATTTTTTGTTAACTATTGTTTTAGTAAACTGTCATTGGAGATTGTCCATAAAATTAGCAAGCTATAGCTAACAGACTCACCTTGCAACCTGCAACAACAGCACAGTTATCACTAACAAAGATACTTAGGTTGTAAACTGATATATTTGGGGATGAATATTTGGGGATATATTTGACAATGTATTTTGGTGTAAAACTACATTGTGGAAGAATGACAAATGTAAGCTACTTATCTCTCCTTCACATATGGTTACCAACAAAATTATTTGTAGGGTGAATGAATAAATGCAACAGAGTTGCTCACTGACTGAATTCTGTATGCTTTGTTCACAGAGCAAGGGGTTTGCCAAGACCGCAGGTAAGGTGAAGAGGAAGAAACAGTGGGAGAACAACAAAATGAAAATCCTGATAGCGGGCATTGTATCAGGCGTCATTGTGGTCATTATCCTGGTGGCAATTCTGACCAACATTGACTTCAACACTGCCACAACAGGAAGTGACAGATCTGAAGAAAACTCCACTAGAGGGCCTTGACAAGGACAGAGGACTGGCAGGGAAATTAGAGGACAATGGGGATGTAAAGAAGACAGGAAGATTTATCAGGGATTCCCTCCAGAGGAAAAGGAATTGATTAGGGGGGTACAGTCAAGCCTGTGTAGTCAACAAGAGTTGGTCACGATTGCAAAGATTGCTTTTGTAAGATTGAAACAGAAGGGTCTGAAGCATAACTTCCTATGCTTTTGAAGCAGTATTATTTGCAATAGAAATATCATGTTGTCACTTCGAGGTGTTTGCCTACTGGACAAATGCATGTTGAAAAGGTACCGGGATCTGCTGCTTCTTCAGCCATGTTTCTGTAGTAAAGTCTGTTGCAGTGTACAGGCTTTTTAAAGAGGTTTACACGTGGGGTTTGATACTGTTCATCTGGTAAACATTTATTCAAGTGAGTTTACAATTTTTCATGACACAGTATTATCAATAGCCACTGCTATTGCAAGACATTTTTAATAGTGTATGACGTGCCTCCATAGCAGTACATTTCAATTTAATTTATACCTATGTGCTAATGCAGTTAAGAAAACTACTGAACAATGGATATCTTTTGGTAATGAAGGGCAGGTTTTTGTCGTATCTGCTGTAGCTCTCACAATAAACATGTTTGCTCAGCCTGTGGGGCTTGTGTAGTTATATTCATTTGTATTATAGAAGTGCCTTTCGTTTGGAAGCAGAAACTTGGTTTGGTGTTTAGTATGATTTTAGCAGACTATTGTTATAACCTGGGGGAAATAGACACCCCTGCTGCTGTCAAAATATTTCAGCTGTGTTAATCTTTGTATGTATCCTTTCCTCTGACTGTGACTGTAATTCTATTGTGCCTTTTGAGCCTTCAACATAAATGTCAGTTTTCACTCTCAGTTTTCATGTTGTGGGTTTCTGTCTCTTGTAATGTGCATTATCTTCAACTGTAACATTTCAGTGGTGTCTTGTTGTATCAATCCTATGCACACAGTACATAATTTCAAAACCATTAACTGATGGATAATAACGTTTTTGTGAGCACATACAATATGCATCTCATGCGTGAATATCCCCTTTCTTGTATTGTTATTACAGAAGGGGCTTCCTTTGATATTGCTACAAATTGCTACATAACGTTATTATGCCAACTTTCTGGTGTTAGATTTCTGGTCTGGATCATAGACTTTCTAAAATAAGTCTGGATCTGCTACAGAGGGTGGGTTGTTTCAGAAAGGCGGCGCCACCTGGTGGTATGTAAAGTAGCCTACTTACTCTCATACTAACTATGCGCATGTTTGTATGTCGTCTTGTGAACGATTGGTTCATCTTACTCTGACGTAGGCTAGTGTTGATGGTGCCTAAGTTTTGATTCTGTTATGATGATGACAGTGCACTGATAGCGCGCTCAGCGTTTGATGCAGTCTAACATTGGAACGACAGACCGCAAGAGTTCATCCCAGGTAACCTTTTGACAAATATTAAGTAACCAATATTGTACATGTGATGTCAGAAGTTTGCAAACATCAGAAAATAGATGTCAAACTTTCAGCTGTTTCTCAACAGGCTGGTATTAGCTAGCTAGCTGTTTTAGCCATAGCTAACTTGCTAGCTAGACATCTAAGACTTGGTTACTCTTAGCAAGTAAGATCACCAAGTGTATTTTTTTGCCTCATTAGGGGAAAGGACATTTGGCCAGTGTTAAGAGCTAAACGTAATATCGATTCTGAATGCCTTTACACCAACAATCTTAAGCCTAGCAAGTGAAATGCTACTTTGTGGTGAAGATATTAACATTAGCTCGCCGGCTGGCTGAGGTTAAGTTTCAGTGGTCACGGATGTGTGAGTGTGACAATAGGCTACTCTAACTCCGGTGGAGTTTGGTTTAAGTAAATTCGTGGTGGTATTCATTTACTGATGCTGTGTAACTTACTTAAGTTTCTTCTTTAGGAGGCAGGTGACGCGCTCATGTGTTCATTTAAGCCGATGTACCAAAAATGACTTCCTATTTCGACGAACATGACTGTGAACCGACCATTCCCGAGGAGCAGTATCGTCAGAATGCTCTACTTGAATTAGCCAGGTAAGGGTTATATATGTCAGGCCTACAGCTGCTTCAATTTACTCTGACTGGTTAATGTTACACTATGGTCGTCATTTTTGTCATGCCCTGGGCAGATCCCTGATGCAGGGTCTGGATATTGACTCAGGGACATTTGACATTGACACATCTGACTGGGAACAGCGTCTCCCTCCCGCTGCCTCCAAAACTGTCGTGCAGAGCCTGCCCGTTGTGATCATCAGCCCTGAGCAAGCAGGTGTGTTGCACAACCCCCCCATCCACCATTTGTAAAGTGACACCTCACCTGATGTCCCATTCTATGATGATGTTAACCACCCGTCTGTCCGTTGGTTTCTTCTTCAACCATAAGACAAAGGACTGAAGTGCCCCGTGTGTCTATTGGAGTTTGAAGAGCAGGAGTCAGCGCGGGAGATGCCCTGTAAACACCTGTTCCATTCGGGCTGTATCCTGCCTTGGCTTGGCAAGGTGAGCACTGAGCAGCATCAGGTTCACATTACAGTGATGGGCACCTTGAAAACTGTTCTGTTTAAATTATGTTCTGTAGTTTACTAGTCTTCTATACAAGTTCATAGAGATTATCATATTGTTTACCAGAAATGGGCCTAGATTTAATTAGAGCTTATGTTACAATTACACTTGGTCTTGATGTTCTCATGTGCTGTAAGATACAGTTTGTATTTAATATCGCATAATCGGACTGGTCCTATTTGACCAGTGTTTTTTAACTGTAGTATTCTTTCCTCTTTTCATACTGTAATGTTATATCTATAGACCAACTCATGCCCCCTGTGCCGTTTCGAGTTGCCCACTGACAACCCTGATTATGAGGAGTTCAAGAAAGACAAGGTGAGCACTGCAGTGAGGTGCAGTATCCACACAGTGACATTTCTTCCCTGAAACACGTTTCACTTGTAACCTCCATATTTGCTTGATTTTCATCTCACTTTTGCAGGAGAGGAGAAGACAGCGGGAACACAGACTAGAAGATTTACATGGGGCCATGTACACATAGCTCCAGCCAATAGGAGAGACTCTTTTGCACATCCACTGCAGCATTCACCTAAGACAGTAAACATTTTACTATAACAATCAGGACAAGGACCCGGGAACATTCTTTTTAAATTTGCTGTATGTAAATATAAATGATCATTAATGTTTTTATGCTGATGTATGACAGATTTAATATGTGATGCTGATTTCATGACCATGTGATAACAATTAAAAGTAAGAATGGCTGCTGACACATGTACATTTGCTATCTTCAGTCTGTTAAGCTACAACACAAAGTAATGCAGGAGGATACCCTATATAATATAGACATTAGTTAGAAACGCTCACTGTCAGTTCTCTGATGTTCTATGTAAAGATTTATTGGACTTATTATGACCGCCGCTAGCGAAGCGGTCATATAGGGATTGTTTTTTTTTTTTCCCGTCATCTACTTCCTGAATTTTTGGTCAATGATACCCGGGACACCGAACCACTGGGGCACATGAAATTTGGTGGGTATGTAGCCCCACTAGACTTTTACGGAAAAATTTCGTTTCGTCCCCGGGGGCCACTCCCCCCCCGTGCTGGGCCCCCCGAACCGCAAAAAAAGCAGTTTTTCCTAAATAACTACCTGAACCGTGGCACTGAGGATGAAGAATCTTTTATGGTATGTTGGTCTCAAGGGCCCACATCAACCTGGCCCATAATCATTTGTGATTTGCACCCCCCCGGTAAAAAATGAAAATGCAATATTATTCTGCTTTAATCGCCCATATCTTCAGTTAAGATACTGAACCAAATGTCAGAACAGCACCAAATGTTATGTGTATGATTGACCTAGCATTCTCTGGGGGTATGCCAAGTTTCGTAGAATTTCATCCATGGGGGGGTCTAAAACAAATTATGTTATGTGTACATTTAGTGACTGTACACTCATTGGCCTGTAGATGGCGGTGCACACATATACACATGCACACACACACAGGCACCCACATACTATCGGTATTAGAACGGCCGATACATAATTACAAATTCAGTAGGATTAAAAGAAAGCCAAAATAAATATTCATCATCATGGCTGCATTTCCAGTATTGGCGATAAGTAGTCGTTTGTCCACTAGATGGCGCATCGTTGCAGTGAGACGTAATTTTGTTGGAAGTTAAAAGTGAGTTGGAAAAAACAATGGACGCTTCCTACAAGGACTAGTTTACCGCAGAGAACGTCTAATAAGGATAGGACGATGTTCACATGAAATGTAATTCCCATTTCTCCTTGAAGCCGAAATAAATCTGAGGATGTTTATCGAACATGCTTGGTTTTTACTGCAGGTACGTTAATCTTATAATATCAATAAGGACCTAGGTAATGTACCTTTAGCGTTGGTTGAGTGATGGAGGCCAATTTGATTGATTGCATTTGTAGAAAAATATAAATGCGGTTATACCAAGCAAATTGATAGCAGCACTGTAATTGTATCTTTCGACTGTCATTTGTTGCACGTGCTACAAAAATCATTCTGTGCAATGGAAGATTTACCAACGTTACACCGGTCTGATACAGTTTTGCCTATACATGCGTGAGACTGAGACGCCTGTTTATTTTGTTTTAAGTGCGTGCAGGGTGTGAGAGGGGAATCGATGTGCTTTGATTCCAGCTTGGTAGTTGTAGTCTGTGAAATTAAAAAGCACGTGTGTGTGAAGTATCCAGACACCTTCATTTCATTATGGCTGCTTTAGCAACACACCTTAAGCTACTGTGTAGTGGGTCCCATTTAGAAGTGGCTACTTCATTCGCGCTTTCCTTGACTCATGGAGCTGCGTGAATTTTATTACAACTTTTCGCCACGATATGGCAGTTTAAGTCCGCTTAATACTGTAATTGGCGTAAGCCATTGGTTTCCAAAGGAGATTTTATTTGTGTCGCCAGCATAGCCTGTTGACAATTTATGTTGTAAATAGGCCTACCTTATAAGCCTACCTGTAGCTTAGGGAAGCTAACAGCTTTCTATTAGGATCTAGTTTGTTAGTTACAGTTTTGTCATAACTCCCTGATGCATTTCTGCATTTAGAATAGCCAGAGCGTGGATATCTCAATCGGAAAATTAAACAATATCGGGCGCCTATGGACTAGGCTGGGTGAACCCAGCCTGATCTGCCCGCTATTTATTTTTTGATTTCTTAAAAGATTGAGCTTGGTCTGGTGAAAGCCAGACTAGCCATGGACCTCAGTTACACAATGCAAGGGAACATGAATCAGCCTATATTTGCACGAACAATAACGAACAGCTCTTCAACTTTGTCCCGTTAAAATGTGTATGAACAGTCTAGCGACGCATTTCATCAAGGCACATGTGGACATGTCAGTTATTTGCACCACTGGTTAGATGTAAAACAGCATTTCGTTTCAGACTACTGTTACTTAATTTGTGCATTAACAATAACGTTTCAGACTACTGTTACTTAATTTGTGCATTGACAATAAAGTATCACATGAACTAAAGATGACTAAAATCTTATGTAGAAGAAGAAACATTCACAAAAAATCCATCCATCCAAAAATGACCTTTGTTTTTGATAGCTGTTGAAAACGGCATGGAACTGACAGAGATTTTTTTTTTTTTATAAATAAATAAATAAATACATAAATAAATAACATTATGCTGATACCTTTTGCTTTTCCCAAATACAATGTAGCCTACAGGTGTAAGTGACCTTTCATCAATCCAGTTGCCATGGATGAACTGGGATGAACTGCCCTACT
The DNA here is from genome assembly GCF_046254945.1 of Alosa pseudoharengus. Classification (NCBI taxonomy): domain Eukaryota; kingdom Metazoa; phylum Chordata; class Actinopteri; order Clupeiformes; family Clupeidae; genus Alosa; species Alosa pseudoharengus. Next base: position 26,376,405 of record NW_027468848.1, on the reverse strand, counting down.
TGTGATTGTTTAGAGATTTTAAAGGTTTTATAACAATGCTACATCTTCTTTGGCTATTCTACAATCTATTCACCTTTTCAGCACCAGTAGGCTACTTTCTGTGCAGCCGCACACACACACACACTCAGGCATGCCAAACAAGCATACACAAAAGTTTCAAGAGTGGGGGATGGAGTAAAATATGGAGACAAATTGAAGTGTGATTTCTTTTCGCGGAACGGATGTACAGGACTGAGCGGCGGTCATATTTTGTACCGATATGCGGTACATCTAGTTTATTGTAATTGTACAGGCCTTAAAGGAACACGCCGTTGGAATTTGTACACATAGGAATTATACTAGTCACAACATGTAAATAGGATTATTGTAGTTCTTTGACACTTTTGGGAGATAGGCTAGTTGATTCAGTCCTCCTCAATGAGCTAAGCTAAGCTAGGCTAACGTGCATCAGACTGGCCACACCACAAATGAGTGGTTATGGGCTGGGTTCATACGCCTCCTTGAGACAAAATCTACCACTAACATTTTGGAAAGTTGGACACAACTGTTGCCAAGTGGAAAAACACCAATGTGAAAATCATGTGCTTGAATTGAGAAATGGTGTGATTCCACAAAATTTAAATCACTGAGACAACATGTGGACCCTTGACAAGTTTCATAAATTCTGCAGGGCTTCAAAGTTTACGAAATTTGACATGCAGGGGTGAGTTTCCCAAAACTATAGTTGCTAACTAAATTAGCAACTTTCCTTTGCTAAAAACTACAACTTTGTTAGCAACTTTGTTGGTTGCAATGCAATTTCACATTGCCAACCAACTAAGTTGCTAACAGGTTAGCAGCTATGGTTTTGGGAAACGCACCCCTGAATCACTGCCAAAAACTTTGCATGCACATGAAATTTCATGTAATTCTGTATCGAACATTTCAATACCTTTTTGGACCCCAATGATCAGTGAGGGAAACAAATAGTGACGCCTGTTTAAAATCATATCAGTTTTACTTTCATGATAGAACACTATAATCAACATTAAAAAAAAAATTACATTTCAGTGTTTCCTCTATGTTGATTTGGTAGTGGCGGCCCCCCACGGTTTAATTTTCTTGGCCTAATGCCTCATTGTGTGTGAATAGAGGTGAATACATATAATTATTTGTTGCAGCGAAGTGTCAGTTGTCAGTTCCGTGGGACGGGGGGACGGGGGGGTGGTTCGGACAGGCCTGCCCCCACTACTTAAAAAAATCCTAGAGGAAACACTACATTTTTAAATATTATATAGTCTATTTTGACACCATAATCTATAAGTAAGGCTGACAATGAAAGAACAGCTCTGACAAAAAAACAAATTCAGATTCAGTTTATTTCTTACTTGAATATAAATCTCTTGACAAAAAGAAATCAGAATTGAAAGTAACACAAATCAGTCGTTTATACAAGAAAAGAAAAAAAACATTCAGTCACTGTTATCTTACTGACATTTGGTTGAGTCTAGTTTCACCCACTCAATTATCCAAGTTCACCACATAAAAATATCATTGTTTTTTTGTATTTTAAAAAGAGACTTACAAACAGTAGAACAGATAGAAATGCAACTTTTAAAAAGAAAAGCTCTCAGAGCTGGTGGCGTTTGTTGTTTACATTTCCTTCCCAAAAATGGCCACATTAACCAAACAATACATAACCGATCACATTCACAGTGGGTGAAAACTAAGTCAAGGTGGAACTTCAAAACAAGGCTTCAAGATGTGCTTTTTCTGTTTACACAGTAAAGTATTTTATGAAACAAAAAAGGGGTTAAGGGCTTGGAGACCATCATGTTTGACATTCTGGTAACAACATTTTACAGTAACCCATTGCAGAAATATCGAATAGTAATGTGAACCGTCTTCTTACATGCCATGTGTGGGATTCGCTCAGTGGTTTTGGTTTTAAACATCAAAACACACTGAAGTGGAAGCTGGAATAGTAGAGGTTCGTGGTGATTTTACATAATTGGCACCAATCGTAGTTCAAATGTGGTCAGAAATGTTTGATGCATTAAAACAGTTTATGGAGACAATCTATGTAATGCTTTGATGAAACTACATGCCAGTAAAACTAATTTGAACTGGACTGAGGTGAACATTTGATTTAACTATAGAGCAATTCATGGTCATCCTGCACAGAGATGAAAAATAACAATGATAAGTCCATGTATGAAAGACTCCATGTATGAAAGACATAAGATAAAAACATTGGGAGTGCATTACAGTGAAAAATAATGAAAAGCCACTGAAACTGTAATTATAAGCACCCCTGACATATACATACAAGTATGGTGCATTTTCTAATGATCTTGTAGTGCTCCAACACAAATATAAGTAAGGCTTAGGGAATACTCTGTATATGTTTCTTACATACTGAGGTGAACAGCACACAGATAATATATATAAAAATGTAGAGGGAGGTGAGTATTGAGATGCCAAAAATACAACATGGTAAAACATGTTTGACACTTATATTGCAACATGGAGGAGAATTGTGGTGATCACATATGTTTTTCCTCTGTTAAACTGATTTTAAATGTTGATATTTTTGCTGGTAAATAACATTGTAAAATGTCTCAAACAAGATTATCCCTCTGGCTACAGCTCAAATACCTTACACACACACACACACACACCAGACCACCTAGCCATATATAGTAATCTCTAGTAATATTTATGGCCAGGGTCAACAGAAACAAATCCATAAAGTATGCATGCACAACCTGGTTTTTCCTTCTGTACACTACTGAGTCAAATACACCCCCCCCCCCCCCCACTCCCACACACACACACACAAACGCTTCCCCCTGAAAAGCACGCTAGCCAGCAATCAGAGGTAGCTAATGTAAAAGTAATTGTAAATGCTTCTGGTGTGGTTTTCCAACCATCCAGTGATTGTACACAAGAGAGGATAATCAACATGTTGCGGCAGATGAAGGTTGTATTCAGTGGCGCTTTGGCTCTATCAAGGACCTCAGCGTCAGAAAGATTCCGCCCATTGTGGTAAATGGCATTTGGTAAAAACAAGTGTGGCAGTGTGGATGGCAGAGTTGTAGTTCACACCAGTGCCCACCAGGGGACGCCACCATCAAAAGCAAAAGCATATGGCCTTGAGGACAAAGTAGACAGGACCTGAGAGGATGATCTGTAGCATGGCTAAACTGATCATAGTGGTGGTTTCTGTATTGTTGTTTGTATCCGACACAGGAAGTAACATGAAGAGTCTGACTGGACACAGAGATCATCCATAAATGCCACCTTAAAACAAGTTGTGTTTAAAATAAGGCTTCCCAGGAACCAGCCTAGGCACCAAAACAATCAGCACAGACATTTGCCAGTTTCAGTGTGGACAATTCAGAGTGCCATCTCCAGTTGACATTTGCCAGGAGTAGGCTATGCAATTTGCTACATGAACCAGTGAAGCAAAAAGGCAGTAAAGAATGTTCCTGTACTCTGTAAGTTACAGCACTACTGTGCTATCCTGGCTAACACAAATAGGCAGGAATACAACATGGCAGCTAGATATTGGTATAGAAACGACAACAGCACAAATTGCCTAGAATATGCCCTCTGTGATAATAATGATGATTCAAACAGATCTCAAAAAATACATTGAATTGTAGTATCCAATCATACCACAGTGATAGGAAAACAGCTGCAGTTTCACAAGCTTGCTGAAGTCACTGTTAATCTCAGACAACGGCACTTGTTTTGAGTATGGCGTCAAAGGTGAAAATGTTTTTTTTTTTTTACCAACAGTATGTACATGCAATCATCTTAAAAATAACCGTTCAAATTGCCAACATAATGTGCTTTTCTACAATGACCAGGAGCAAAACTTTGATATATTTAGTGGAGTGGTGAAAAAAACAAAACAATGCTGTATTCATGATTCATCTTAACCCATACACATTTCTATTACAATTCAAGATCTCCACCTCTATTACAAAATTAGAGGTGTTCAATAAATCATCTCTAATTCTACATTGATCACAAAACAAGAACATTCTCAAAAGGAAACTCGGTATTAATTTTGTTGTGTGCAAAAGTAATCAGCTTTGCCATAGTGAGAAAGGACTGCCAGCATCCTGAACCACAGGGACCTGTCAAACTCCAAACAAATCGAACTAGGGGTCTTAAAACCCTTAAGCCGGTACCGTCACACCGGTGTGACGGGAATGTTGGAAATTGAACGCTCTAAAGAATATCTGGGTTCATTGAATTCAACATGGAATTTTAGAACCCTACATTGTTGCGGAACAGAATGTTCTCCTCCCCTGCTGAAGGGTTAAAAACGTGAAAGGGGCCGAGCCTCAAAGCTCTCTCTACCTCACATTTGAGGTAAACGTACAGCGATCATGTGCGAAATATCTAGCATTGTGAACATTTTTAGTAAATTTCTGGCAATCAAGTTTGTCTATGTAGAACATTCTTCTCAAGAGCACTTCCTAAAGGGCTTGAGATTGAGGGTCACCCGGACGGGTTAATACAACAAACATACACACGCACACACACAAAAACTAGCACAGCCATCAAACATTCCTCTATCCCTATGCAGCAATCATTTTCCCCCCAGCTTCCCTCCCTCTCTCTCTCTCTCTCTCCTGGTCCACTTCATCTAAAAAGTACCGGTCACCTCCACAGGAGCGGCGTATGTTCCGCAGGACACGTGACCAGGGTTGACGGGGACCTAGAGCATGGCGATGCTCTCTGGTGTGCAGTTCAGGTGGGTGGAGGTGCTGCTCCCCCCGGGGGACTTGAGGCCCTTGGCACTCCCGCTGCCGAGGCCCCCCAGCCGATCGCTCCCGCCCAGGATCATGCTGGAGCTCTGGTGGCAGCCGCGCTGCAGGCCGGCCATCATGGTCTCGCTGGTGACGGTGCCGAACTCGTAGGTAAAGGTACCATAAAAGACTAGGATGACCACAGTGAAGACCCACTCGCAGATGGCTGCTGCATGCTGCAGGACAAAGCTCTCGTGGATGAAGAAAGCACCACCTACAAGAGCTGGTTAAGGGCAGAACGAACCAACCCATACCAGAGCATTGTGTATATTACAGATAAGCAGTTACCATTTGCATACTGTATATAACCATACGATATTCATACAATATTGATTGTTTAAACCAGTTAGATCTGGGACATTTAGGGCTGGTTTCCTAAACATGGATTATGCCTTATCCTAGACTAAAGGAAAAGTTCAGTGAAAATCTCCATTTGAAAAAAAAACTTTTAGTCTAAGACTATGTTTAATCCATGTACATGATACTGGCCAATAATGTTTGTGACACACACAAAAACAAAATCTCCAAAACAAATATCACACCGTTTCTATTTTTCTGTGTGTATGTTAAGTGTTGTTAAGTTGAATAAAAGTATGTAGGCTATTAAATGCAGCTTCTGGAGCTAAAATGCACATGCTGCAAAATGAGCTTCAGAAAACTCCATATTTCACCTTGCGCAGCAGAATTGAGGGGCCGGGCCATCTTTTATGCTCGTGCGGGAGCAGACAGCTGGTCTCAGTGGCTTTAGCTAACGCACATGTTTAATTCACCACTCAATTATCCACCTAAAGTCACAACAAGCCACAACTTAAGTCAACCAAGAGCTACCAATCCTTAACCATCGACCTGGTGCAAGAAAACATGACAGAAGATGTGAGAGGAAGTGGCATGAAGTCTAACCTGTTTTTCACTGATTGACATCAATCAGAACTTCATGAAGTTAAGCCAAGAATGTCCCATTCCTTGTGATCATTAGATCACATTGTGGGTGACCGTGGCACACAGAAAAGAAGACGTAAAAAACAATAGGAAACTGCAATGAGGAAGATGGATGCTACTAAATGATGGAGTTATTGTGATAATTGCCCAGAATTGCCCCGAACTGCTCAAGAAGAACCCCTATCAAAACTGACCTCAGTTCGCCAACTGACTGCAGGGATCAGATTTCCTGTTCTATTTTAATCCATCTTTCAAAGTGAAAGGGCATTGTCTAATCTTGCAGGAGGGCACCTGGCCTATTACATTTCTGTGAATAAGCCAAGGTGTGTTCATAACACTATGCCTTAAAGTGCATCAGCTATGCAAAACATGTCACCCGCAACATAGTGCCCAAACATGTGCCACCCTTTACTTCCCTATCACAGTTTGTTCTGAATTGCTAAGATTCTAATCATACGACCGATGCTATCACAGCATGTGAAAGGAAAGGCTTATTCACTTGTTTGGCCCACTTCAGGAAATTATTTCTGGAAAATTACATGTTTGGTGGCTTTTGCTCAAAGTGGAGTGTGGTGGTTATACATGGATCACTTTATAAGTAGCCCTGAGGAAAAGGCATATTATAACTAAAAGTCTTCAATAAGTAGTGAGTTGTGCTACATTTAAGATATCTGTACTAAGCATCATCTCATGGTCCTCTCGGACGGTACTAGTACTTTGGTCGAGGTACCAAGCAAGAAAGGATACTGAGGACGAGTGAAACCAGAGCGCCCACAGTCAGGCCAACCCGAACGTGTGCCATCCAGTAGTCCAGGGCAGTGAGGGCCACCCGGTAGGTGAGCAGACACTGCAGGCACACGAACACCATTCCGGCTGGGAACGCCACACCAGCCCCCACATAGTGGAGAGTCTTAGCATGGTCCACCTGACAAACACAAGATACAATTAGACAATAAGTACATGGGGGGGGGGGGGGGGTGTTAAGCTCTTGCCATACATTGTTACAGATGAGAGGAGTCAACACAACCGGATACTAAAAGAGGTTTTAGCACTGGAGGGCAATGCACACTTTTCACAGGGTGCTGCATCACAAGAGTTATTTAAACAGCTCTTGGGAATGGGGAAAGTGCAAGCGATCTATACACACCGATCATTATGGCAGAGGTTGTAAGACATGAAAAACATAACTCATGATAACTGGCAATGAGGACATTCTAGAGTGGGACATCCCTGAGTTCAACACATATTTGTATGCTGTGATTAGAGTATTGTGATAATGAATTAAATCAAACCATAAAACCAATACTGTCCAGTTGTAGTGACAAAAAAGCATTTCAATTTTCCGCTTTAGGGCTCAGTATAATGTATTCTGATTAATGAAGGAAACTGACAGACCTGGAAATTCCCCACCATGACTAAGCCAACAGCATTGCCGAACCCAGCCACCAGGCCACCAGTGTTGATCCAGCAGCCGTGGCCATGCTCAATCATCTGAGCATAGCGCAAAAGGCACACCATCACAACTACCAAGGGGTAGAGAAGAGAAGAGAAGAACCCAAGGGGAATGAAATTATAAGTCAGAAATAGTTGAGCCATGGTTAATAGTTGGCGTGGGGACATTTTATTTTCGTTCATATTTAATGGATAGGGAACAAGGAACTAAGGTAAAAGATCATCTGAAGCAGATCATCTGAAGAAAGATCATTTGAAGCAACTGTGTGAGCTTTGACAAAGAGTGTTTTGTTAGGCACAGAATTAGCAAATGTCTCAACTAGAAGTTTTGTACTATTACTCAGCAGCATTCTATAATACATACAAAGAATGGCCTGTAAATCCACACCCATTGTCCTCGGTGATGTCAAAGGCTTGTTTCTGTGGGCTGACGAAAACTAAGCCTTACCCATGAACGCTCCCACGTTACCAATCAGGCTGAATAGACAGCTTTCAGGAGGGAAGGAGCCACATTTACTAGAATAACAGAAACAAGACAAGAACCAGGGTAATCAGATCTCAGAGATAACTTAAGGAAAAATCTTATCTCTACGATACAATTTTATTTATTCCACCACAAGATAAAGATCGTAGTTACAGTATACAATTTTATTTATTCCACCACAAGATAAAGATTGGGCATGGACAAGGTTTTAAAGGGTTTTTTACCTTGATTTTTAAGAGAGATTTAATGACATTATAAAGTTTCAGTAGTATCAATGATGTGACATTTAATGCAAGTCTTTACCAGCGTATTTTACTAAATGCTTTCAGATCTTGGATCTTCCACAATGAAGACATAATACAAATCTGTAAGGTTGCATAACGAGTCAGTGAAAAAAAGGTGCAAAGTAATTTACAATGACTAATCAGCTCTGAACAATAGAGGCATGATTAGAGATAGGTGTCCACAACATATCCTTTACCTTATGAGGGGGATATCCTGAATGGTGCAGCATGTCTTTGGAAAGCCTGGTTTAGAGGGTTCCTCTGTGCATGTGACGTTGTACGACCTTGAAAATACAATGGACAGTAGACTTTAGAGATAAGTCAATCATAAAAAGCAACATTTCACTCCTTTGTGCTGAGGTTGTGGAAAAGGACATTTACACTTACCAGTTTTCTACTGGACAAACATGGTGGTTCATGACAGCCATAGCATAGCTGTCCAGACAGGGAAAGAAAGAATAATTAATTTATTAAAGTTTACTCAGCTTCAATATGCCTTTCCCACTTGCTACAACAGATCCAAATTTAGCTTTGAATGAAAACCACAAAGCAACTAATGACCTTGGCTGTAGTCAGCATCTAGCTCTACAGGGTTATGCTGGGGGAGTATTGCATTACATGGAGCACTTTCACCTTTCATTATTTATTTATTATTATTTTTCCAAAGCACTCACACAATCCATATTCCAGTGATGGAGAAGGCAGACAAGCTGACAGGCAGAACGATCCAGGCAGTCATCAGGCTGGCAGTGGCGCTGCTTCATCCACAGCATGAGGGAAGGGGGAACTGGAGGGTGGCAGAAGGGCAGAACCGAGGGGAGGGGGGCAAGGCAGGGAGGCTAGAAGTTGGGGGGAAACAAGGACACATGGCAGACAAGGGGGAGGATGTCATGAGAGAGGATGGAGTGGGGAAGAATGCTACTTTTCCTTCATCTGCCACTCTATCGCCAGGCTCTTCTGAGTAGGATTGGATGACAGAGGAACTGATGTGGGAGTTGCTGTGCCCATGCCGGCATAGGAGAGTGTGTGAATAAGCAAGTCATTGTTCTTCTAAGTAGGCTTGTGGTCGTGGCTCATTGAGTGAGTGTGGCAATCCACTCTCTAAATGAGATTTGTTTTGCTAGGTTAAGACGATATTTAGAAGATATATTAAGAAGATATTTTATTCCTCAAATGTCAAGATGATAACCGCACACTGGTATGATATTACAGATTGTTTATTAAGAGAAGCGTTGTTGTTCACGCTCAATAAACAATCAGTAATATTATACCAGTGTGCGCGGTGAAGATCTTTACTTTTGAAGTCTGATATTCCTGCGTATTACCAGGACCTGGGATCCAAAAAGAGCCAGTGCACAGGGATATTGTCTTATACATATTTAATTCCCTTGGGATGAATAATAGTACCTAATATTATCTATCTATCTATGTTTTAAGTTATAGACATTTTTGTGAGACATTCTTAGGTCAATTGCAGACATATTCCAATCCATGGTTAGGAAGGGAAGTAGGCCTAATTCCAAATAGAAAGTAATATACAACATTTCCTGAACCTGGATTTCTTTTCATAACTAGGGCTAATCTGCATGCAAAGACACATTCCCTCTTGTCAGCAAGAGGTTGAGTTTGGGTTTGCTTTTGAGATTCTTTTTCATCCTTCAGAAAGATTAACATTAAGTAAAGTTTAATTTCAGAAAACAAAAATCATCTTATATCCTCAACAATTTTCAGAGTGAAATAGGATATCTAGTCTAGCAGACCTTGTAAGCAACTTTCTTCCTCCCCATCAGTTCAAACAGTCCATCATGGAAATGGATAGAGGAAGTGAGCGGACATTTTCTCCAGTGGAAAGAAAGCTGACTGAACTAAATTGTTTCTTGATACAATTACAGGAGACTGGAGAGACAGAGAGAGAGAGAGAGAGAGAGAGAGAGAGAGAGAGAGAGAGAGGGAAGAGAGACTTCCGGGCTCTATTAAAGCCACATCTAATTTCGTATCAGTGGGCAGTTTTGATCTAATGGTCCATCTGCCGTAATTGAACACGATCATCACGTCATTGATTTTAATAACACGTTCAAGAGAAAAGGGCATTAGGGCTCCTGTGTCGCTTGCACAATGAAGTCACCCATTTATACACTAACTATGAGTCACGCCGGTGGAACCTAAAGCACTTCACAATTCTCGAAATTGAACAATTGACTGAATGATTTCCAATGTTTTGACGTATGCATGTTTTTGTACAAGGCAAAAACATATAGTGAACTCAACAGCTGCAAAAAAGTTAGCATAGCATATCCTCTACCGCTAGCTACCTTGCTCGGGCTGTTACCGTGCATAGGTTTTAACACAATGCATGTTAACAGAGTATTGTCAGTAGCTAACAAACTACTAAGTGACACAGCGTCTGTTCTCTAAATACATTTACAGAGCATGGTGGCTGGAAACGAAAGCCGCAAACTGCTATATCTATACAGCAAGGTAACTAGCAGGCTAATACCTGGCCCAAAGCATAACGTTAGGCTACACGCACAAAGCTCAACATACGTGTTTATGAGGCGAAAGAGGAAATTACCTACAGACTTCCAATTTGCCCTTAAATGACAGCAAAACCGAGAAGACATACGTACCGTTTCCTTGCAATGGCTTCCTCGAATCTGAGTGATCTTGATGTCGCTTTAAAATGTATTTGTGATTCCCTTGTTTCGGCAGGCCCGTTCCGTCAACACTGTAATTGTAGTTCCTCGCCTGATTTTCAGACATGCAGACACAACACTTGCAATAAGAAAACACACCATTACCCACAATGCGTTGGGTAAGGAAAATTATTTTGCCGCTTACCAATGAAAACCCACATCATAGCCACGCCTCGGGGCCCATTGTAGCACAAAGTTAGTCTTCAACAGTCACATTAGGCTATATATCCTGGAAATTAGAATAGATGTGACTATAATTAAAGGCAAGATCTCAATCCAAGTGTATGAAAGTAACTTTTATGTAAGGTTGCTAGTGATTTGCAAATTATTCATTTTATCCTTGCAATGATTTGTGGAGAGGATTGAGGAGACACCATTGTGAGAATTACATTTTAGTAGCCTATGTTCTAGTAGCCTACCTAGGCCTACTTTTTATAGATGACTAAATTAATGTGAAATATGCATAATCTGTCCTCGTAAAAACTGAGAAACTGAGATTGGGATTGTTATTGTGACTGTCCTGGGGTAAAACCTATTGTAGCGTTAGCCTGTAAAACTAGTTCCCATCCCCTTTCAGGTATGCTTCTACTATATGAAATGGAACAATCTGCACTCTTGTCTCAGATGATGAAACAGTGAAGCTGTGCATGGACTGATAATGGTGGATTGTATACCACAGAAAACACTTTCTCTTGCCTAAGGTAAAATAATTGTTCCACTCTTCATGGACATACTAATTCTATATCATAGACTAATAACATATATTATAAGATAACCTATAATATAGTTGTATTAATGATTATTATTGTGATAGACATGTGAATATGATACCATAATGAGGAAAGTGTGATTTTGATTTTTTGCTAAAAATGTATTAACAGGTCATCTTTTAATGGGCCATGGCACACCTTGGAGGTGCGTCTGTTTTGGTGTTTCTGACCTTCCTAAGCAGCATAGACTCAATGGAGAACTGCACGAACAACACAGATTTTCCATCTTTGGTCAACTTTACTCAGATTCCCGGGCAGGGCACTGAAAAGTTTGTAGGTTCACTGGAGCCTTTGTACAATTTTGCAAGGGTCTTTTTGGAGGCAGTTCAGCCAAGCAAATTTCCATTAGGTAAATATCACCCTGTTTGTTACATGGCTGACGGAAATGGAAGGTGCCTGCTCCTTAGTTATAGCCTACTCATGTTGATGTTTTTGGTCTTGCCTCACTTTGTTTCACATTATGCTGCACTAACAGCTAGTTGCACTGTGCCTTAAATGTTCCTTTTTTGTAAGTCACTTTGGATGAAAGCATCAGCTAAATGACTAAATATAAATATAAATGTTCTAGACTACAGTACTTGCACAAGTTAAGCTAGTATACACAAATTAATTTTACATACGCTTACTCATTTATGCACATAAACCATAGACTGTAAAAAATAGACATAAACATATAGCCTACATATGATTCAAACAATCATGGTTATTCATGAGAATAAAATCAAGGAACTTTTCATTTTTATTTAGACCTATATAACTTGCTATAAAGATCATGTGAAATGACATGTAAATTGATCTTCCTTCTCAACCTTACAAAAAGTTAATTCTTGATAATTTCTGTTCCTTTCTTTCAATTGTCCTGACTTAAACTGAATTTGAATTATTTTTGGAAGTAATGAACACTTTTTAAATTAACACAGAGCTTGCCATTAATGCTTCAAGAAATGCACAGCTGAACACATCTTCGGTGAGTAACATTAGTTGATGATAATTTGATTTAAGCATATATGAAATATGCATTATTTCTAAATGTTAATATGTATGCTAATTAATTCAATATCTGAAATGGGATATAAGGACAATTTGATAATACCAAAGAGATTCATTAATTGAAATGTAATCCCATAAGGATATGTTAAAGACACTGGAGAGTTCTTGGATATGCAGCATGTTTAGTGTTTAGTTTAGTTTAATGTGCTAAGTGACATTTTTTTTATTTATTTTTTTTATAAACAGCTTGTGGAATATGAGGCAGGTTATGTGGTCTGTCTCATACTGGCCATCCTCTATGTTCTCATAATGGCAGTTTGGGGTGGAGTGCTTGCTTGGAATTATTTCCGTCAGAAAAAGTTTCCGCCAAATAATCCCTCAACATCATCCTCAACATGGCCCTACACGGACATCACTGTGGCAACATGCCTTGCAGTTGTTGCCATTTTATTGTTGTAAGACATACATGACTTCAATAGTTTATTCCACTATTCTCTCTCTCTCTTTCTCTCTCTCTGCTACAAATATGTTAACACTTTTTAATGCAACACTGTTTTCGGAAGCTTTGACCCAGATTGCTAGCAATCTAGATAGTTGACTATTTTTGTAGAGCCACAGCTTATTCTAGCTATGGACACATGGCTCGTTTGAAAGGTGAGACTTTAAGCTCTACAAACCATTTATTTCTACATGCCTCTGTTCCTGAGAAATGTGAAGTGTTACCTGTAAAGTTTCCGGGAAGTGACCTAGCGAGACCTGGCGAAACGGCCACCTGATATACCCACGAAAATGGCCTGGTTTTGACCTGACGTGCATGCATCACTGATTCGACCCAAAGCGGCACCATCAAAAGCCGAGTTATGATAAAATGTCCAAATTCGTGCATTTTCATGAGGTTTCGATCGTCATCTATTTCAGTTCTATTCATCATTCCCAAAATCGCACATAAGGTGTGAGTCTATGTTTGTAAAATTAAAAAAAAAAAAAAAAATCTTAGCTTTGAGTGCCAAAAGCTAAAAAGCTTTTGGCACTCAAAGTGTTAATGGTCATTTTTACATTGATATTGGTATAAAGATATAAAGAGGACAGTAGACAAGTCTTATTTTGTCTATTAGTATTACATTTAGCTCTTTTGTAGGACTGGAGTGATTCTGGCCTTCACAACAAACGACAAGGTGCGTGAAAACATGAGACCCAGCTTGCATCAACTCATGATTGATATAAAAAAGGCTGATGAAATCTTCAAGGTGATCCCAGAGGTATGCTTTTCCGTGTACATATCCTACTGAACAAAGTCATTTGGAAAATTATTTCAGAGCCAAATTGAACCCCATAGTGTTATGATGCTTTATTCTAGAATATAAGAAGAGCTATTGATGAATTTTCCATTCCCAAAAGAGAGATCACCAAGACATTAAATGGTGAGTAAGCAAATACTGGTTCATAACATTTAAGCCCTCTGGTGTTTAGAGCTCACTGTGAGTTGACAGTTTGGAGGCTCTTTGTGTTTTGTTTTACAGGAACGGGAAATGTAATTGGTGAAACTCTCATCTCAACTTTCGGCAGAGATGTTCATGATGCTCTCTCTGCGCTATCGGTATCAATTCAAGGTGTGTCATTATGTACCTCTGTGTCAGTCAATCCACAGACACACACACATGATGACACAGGAATATGTGAAATAGTTCCTGTAGTATCATATGAATACAAGTTATTCTACATTTGTAGATGTCAGAGGGGCCCTAACCAACCTGGAGGAAATGGAAATTAAAAGAAAAGACCTACAGGCTCACCACGTAGACCTTCAACAAGGACTGCAAGCCATCCAGTCTCAAATTCAGAATATTAGAAATAGTTGTTCGACCTGTAATGTCCCAGATGCTAGCAACCTGGAAACAGTGGCTAACTACAACCAGGTGTGGTCTCTCTCTGTTTATGGGATTTGCACTATGGGTATCTATTGCACAGTATTTTGTTGTAATTTGCTTTCATTCTTTTTGTGTAGATCCCAAGTGTGCAACAACAACTTGACCAGCTGAATGAACTCTCTAGTATACTAGCAACAGATATTGTGAGAGAGGTATGTGAAACATCCACAAATATATAAATGCTATAGCAGAGACGGTTGTTCTAAAGGATCTTTGGCTATAGCATTGTAACACATGCAATGTCTTCTCATCTAAATCATCAATGTCTTCTCATCTAAATGTTTGTGTGTTTCAGGGAAATATGTCCTTCTATTCTATTCCACAAACATGTAGCAGACAGCTAGAGCCAACAATAGCAGGTAGGCTCTTAATCTGAGAAACTCCTCTTCTCCATTTTAAAGTCTCTTACAATTCCCCTCTTAGTCTTTCTGCTACAGGCCTCACTTATTGTGTCCTTTTATTTACCATTGTAGAAATTGAAGAAGACCTGGAGAAATCTAAGGAGTATTTGAGGAATTGTAGTCGTCGGATTCCCACTTTGGAATCTCTTTCAAATTCAGTGTCAAGTGTCAGGCGAGCGGTGGATCAGTACTGGAAATATGTGGATTACTATGATTATGTCAGGTATGAAGTGTTTGGGTCATATTGACCCTGCACACAATTACCCTTTGGTGCTATTTTTGAGCATCAAGGGACATTTAGAAATATGTCTGCTCTCTTTTGCCCCCTATAGGTGGGCAGTGGCCGTTGTATTCTGCACTCTGATTTTGATCATAGTGATTCTGATGATTGTCGCACTTTGCCTTGGATTGCCAATTGAATATTCTCCCACCCTCTACTCCTCCTTCACCAAAGATCGATTTAACCACACAGCTGTCTGCCTGCTCAGAAGGTGAGGTAATTTTTTCCCCTTCAATACTGTATTCATCCGCCTTAGAAACTCTGCTATATCTGTCCCTAATTCTTTGCTTTTTTGTTATTTGCAGTGCCACTGTGATGACCTTTGTCTTCTCCTGGCTGTTCCTCATCCTAGTGGTCATCACCCTGTTCATTGGTGGAAATGCTTACACCCTCGGATGCCGTAGCTGGAATAGAGGGGAACTTTTTGAGGTGAGGAGAGAGCCATTATGAAGTGTTCATGGTCTTGAATCAAGGCAGGCTTTTTTGGGTGTAAATATTTATCTACAACAGCATGGACTGATGATAAATAAACTTTCTCTCATATGTTGTGAAGTTTTTTGACCAGAGTGAAAAGCCTATCATCCCAGGCTACAACACGTCCAATGAAATCAACTCCACTCAACTCACAAACGCCACCCAAGCTTTTAATGCCAGCCAGGAACTCAACATCACTCAAGGGATCCGTGTCAAGACTTCCGTGATGTACCAGTGAGTTGCCACTCTTCCTCCATGCTTATGAGTAAGCCTAGCACGGTCTGTGGGTGTGGCACTAACTAAAGTAAAAGTACTTAAGTTAAAAAGTGAATTAAAGTAAATGGAAGGAGTATGATTTAATTGTGGCTTTTCTCTGTGTCATAGCGGCTGTATGAAAGGAGAGTCTCTTTTCTACAGCATGCGAATGCATGAAGTTTTCAACATGGATGCGTTTCTAAATGCCGGCAGGGTAGTACATGCTTTGTCTTCCAATTGCATATCAACTCCACCAAACGTGCATGAACAGTCCAAGTGCACACACCATACTCACCACACACACACACACACACACACATAACACTCACACCAGATATCAGCTCGACTTTTCTTGACTATTTACAAGACACTGTACTTGTCTAAAGTTGGTTGATTTCTCTCTCCTCAGTACCTAGGAGTATTTAATCAAAGCTTCTATACCCTGAATGTTAACCTTGGTGGTATCACTCTTCTACCTCGTGAAGGCAGACAGGCCTTGATCAAGTTCAAGAACAGCACACTGGGTCGGATTGATTATGATGCACTTCTAGACCTGGTTTGTATATAACTGTCACCCCATCATTAACCTCTTAAGCATTTTACTATTTTTATATTGATGAATGCTTATCAGAAAATCCTATTTTGTACATCTGTACACTTTAAAGTTTATCATGTTTTAATTGTGCCCCTAAGCTGAGTCAACCTGTGGTGAGTACTGACCTCAATGATTTTGCTGATCAACTGGATGAGGCTTCACAACTGCAAGTGAGTTTTTGTGTCAGATCTGAACAAAAATCCATCACAGTGATATAGCTTATTTATTTTTTCAATTTTGTGGCAATACATACAGTATGTTCACCCTTATTTTTTTCACATTACGCTTTCTGTTTTTGTATTTTAATTGAAAAAGGAAAATAAAACAGTTAAGGAGGAATTGGAGAAGGTGGCAGAGATGACAAGAAATCTAACTGAACTTGTTGCACTTCAGGAATCAAACGCAGTGAGTTTCTTACTTTGTCAATGGATTGTGATATCTGTGACAGACCACTGTGCAGGTTATATGTGAAAAACACATGACAGGACAAAAGACCTGCTGATGGATCTGCAAGGTGAAAAATGGTGTTTGAACTGTCTGACATGTTGCATTTGTTTTTCAGAAAGCAATGAAAATCAGTGTCAACGCTGTGAGGACAATCAGTCAGCAGTATCGGGTACATAGTCTGACATCTGTCAGCAAGACTGTAAAAACAAGTTATGCATGCTAGCGTGCTGCTAATTCTCAATATTCACATGATTGTATATACCCATAAGTAATTGGGTGCGAGTTTGGCGGTGTATTTTGCTGACAGTGCATGTGCACTGTAGCCAGAGCAAAGTCAGACACATGAAGTGGGCTGAGTCAGGCCGATGTTAATTAATAAAAGATAGATAGATCAGAATTTAACACTGGTTGCATGTGATTGGTTTATTCAAATTCAATTCACTGGTGGGGTCCCACCCATTTCATAGTCCCCGCCTTGATGTAGCTTCCCGCTACCTATTATCGCTGCCAAACTCGGGCCCATTAAGTCTTAAATATCCATTAAGTTATAAAATAAGAACTATAGAAATATATTTGCTGAGAGTATTTGTGATGTGATATGATTGATTCACCTGCAAATGTTTTCATGTAAACCAATCTGCACACGGTCTTCATATAGGATATATGGAAGTAACAGTGTTACTTGTTACTAGTCACTTAGTGTGCCAGTGTGTTTGTGTTCTCTTAATGCACAGGGTAATGCAGATCGGGCCCTGAATAGCACCACCAAGACAGATGAAGCAATACTCTCACAGACTCCATACATTGTGGGAAATGTGAGTCTGGTCATCAACATCTGAAGAGTTCAGATACAAACCCCTCTAAATCTGTCTCACCACTTTTCTTTTAAATGAGCATTCATGTTTTTGATTACAAATCAATATTTCAGACCAGGAAGAGAGTGGTATTTAGCGAGTTTTGAAGCTAAATTATTTGATTAACATATACTATGTGTGGAGAGCATTCACTCAACATTGTTATCTACTTTTTTATGGAGATGGCGTTTAAAGGCTTTTGCATCTGAACTCTTTATTTCATAACTGAGCCTTAATTCAGTATCAACTGTGTGTGCTATGTAGTACTATGCATTTGGGGATGACATGCAAGTTTCACTGTACTTCAGCAATGTTTTTGCTTTTCAGGTGTCACAGTGTGTGCTGAAGAAAGGAGAGCTCTATCTTTTAAAGTACCTTGCTTGGGTTCGCAATGCGGTGGGTGACAACTGTATGCATATTAATGTTGTGGAGTTGTGGATTCTGACTTTGCAAATGCTGGCCTTTGTTGCACATGGTTGTCTGTGTAAAAACCACTCCATTGTCTCAAGTTATCCATGAGTGTCAGAAAGTGCTGCATGAATTTAAGCCATCAGTGAGCTCTTTTGAACTGAATGTCAGTCACATTCATCATGCTGTTGTTTGCATCAACAATCTGTTCTCTCTTACTTGTTTGAGATATACGACACAAAAGTAATTTTGCACATAGTTGTTGGGTAATGGATGTGACTGATTACTATTCTATGTGACAAGAATATTTCTAGCTTTTTAATACTGCTAGCTGTTTTAGAATGTTCACTGTTATGCAATCTGTGCCAGTATTTATAACCAGAGGCTTTTGGTTCCACGTCCATATCTTTGTATGTCAGTCCGTATGTGGGTATGTTTCATTCTTCTGAAAGAGATATCTCACGAACGGCTTGAGACAAAGATAAGCTAAGATAAAGATAAGATCATACCTCACGTATGATCTATCCTTGTGAGTGTGGTACTGTATCTCAAGAATGCGTTGCGATGAGGTAAAAAAAAATCACTTGGAATCAAGGATAAAGTTAATAGAGCTTAGTGGTCAAATGTCATGCTCTTGTGGACACGATATGTTGTGAACGCCTAGAGGGAATTTATTCAAATTTGGCATACACATTCACTTGGATACAAGGATGCACTGATTAGATTTTATAGTACAAACGTCTGTGCTACCTTGTGAGCAAGCTGTTAGGGGCCTATGTGAAGTGAACTGCTGATTGACATGATGGTTGAAATGCTCCTATCTTTCTCAGGTCATAAATGAGATTTTGGATTGTAAATGGCTTCCTGTGTCAGTGGACAATATCTACAGAGCCGCATGTGTCCGTATAATTGATCCTTGGGTAAGTGTGTGTGAGTGTAAATGTCATTTCTAAAAACTAAACATACATACAAATGTTTTTCCATCTTTGTTTCAAGCTGTGCCTGGTCTGTCTGTCTGTGTGTGTGTGTGTGTGTGTGTGTGTGTGTGTGTGTGTGTGTGTGTGTGTGTGTGTGTGCGCGCGCACAGAATGCATTCTGGCTGTGTTTAGGTTGGTGTTGTGCATTCTTGGTCCTTGGGGTAATTCTCAGTATACACACGGCCAGGCACTGGCAGGCTGTGCCTAAGTCCCTCAGGTAACAATTTCCAACATTTGTTTTAATTTCAAGTCATGTACTGGAAACTGGCTCCCAGTGATTAGATTCTAACAATGTAATTCTCTCTTCAATTAGCACTGTCACTTTGAAGGATTTTGATTATAGCCATGAAATAACTAAACCTGGCATGGGCCTAAAGGAAACTGAAGACTTTTACAGTGAACCTGGCATGGGCCTTAAGCATACTGAGGACTTTTACCATGAATATGGCAGGGATGACGACTACAAAGGCAAAGAATGTGAAGACACTTAAATGCTGTATTTAGTTTTGTCCGGAATCAGTTAAATTGTCTAGAACTTTTGTGGTATTGTCTAGACTAGATTAAATGATAAGGCTGAAGGTTACTCTGTTGTTTGTTAGTTTCCTCTGGTGTTGGAATATTCTATACAAATCATTTAAATAAATAAATTTCAAGTGTGAGTTTAATTGTCAGTAAGTTTAACAAAAATGATACAGTGACACTGTGAACAACATAAAATAGTTTCCATACTGTGAACAATAAAGGACAAACTTTAAAAGAGACCGCTTGCTGAAAAATGCATGGTGAACCTCTTCTCATTAACTTTTGTCTTGCTGTTGTCTTACTTTTACTGATCAGGGTACCTTCAAGCCATCTTTATAAGCTCCTGCCAGCTGTCTAGCTTTATCTTTGCATTCACTCACTAATGTGTGAAAAACATCTGTGTCACTGGATATTTGACTTCCTCACCAACCGTTCACAAGTGGTTAGAGTGGGGGGTCTGACATCTGACTCATTAACCATCAGCACTGGTGCTCCCCAAGGCTGTGTTTTGAGTCCACTACTGTACAACATCTACACACATGACTGCAAAGCCAACAGTAGTCATACCTCCATCATCAAGTTTGCAGATGACAAGGGCGTAGGTTTGGTCTCAGCTTTGGTGGGGACACATCCCCAACACAACAATACCAACATTATTGTTTCAATACCAATACTAAGTGAAGAATCTCGATTTCGATACTTTTGCGATTTTTTAAAATTTTATTTGGTTTGTGTGATTTGTGAGATCATTCACATCAGTGGCAATCATAGAATTTGATTGACCCTCCACACACACACACACACACATACACACACATTACATAGAAAGTGATGGTTGTCATCAGTGCAAGTTACTTCAAAATCGTAATGTATTATGTATTACTCTTTACTGTCATTTCAAAGTAATTTGTTACATTATAATATTATTGTATCTGAATTGTAAGGCATTACACTACTATTGTATTACTTTTAAGTTACTTTTACCAAAATATCTAGAAATATGGATTTGGAATTCTAAATGCAGTTTATTATGCTCAATGCAGCTCATTGCACTTCTAATGGAGGGCGATGTGGTATAACATAATGAATGAGCTAGGCTTAAGGTTAACAACAGTAGAATGCAATAGGCGCAGTGATGGCTCATGATGCAATACAAGGAATAATCATAGCCAGAATTTTGTTAAAAGCAGACCAAAGGTCGAAGTCTGGTCAATTGTGATAGAAATGCTGTAACTTTAGGCTTAGGCCTACTCATTAAAATCAACAGAGAGCCCACTACCTGTATATTGTAACCCAAAACTTAGGGGCCGTTTATACAAGAACGATTGCGAAGGAAGACGACAAAATATTTTATCATAAGTGCCTTTCGTTTACACGGCGACCCCGCCATCGGGGCTTGAAGACGCAAAAATCTGAAGACTCCTTCCAGAGTGTAGAGTTTTGAAGACGACCCGGGTTGCGTCTCCGTCTAAACGGCTAAACCAAAGATCCTTGATTACCTCTCTGGCTAAACTGTCAAATTAGAATGTCTGCGCGTCACGTACTGGGGTTCTATCACACCACCACACAGCGGTCTGGAATGCATATTCAATCGAATATCACATACTCTTGCGTCTTCACAAAGATTTCCCCCTGAGAATGCTCGTCTAAACGCAAATAAAAAAATGAAGACGAGACGCCACTTCTGCATCTTCTCTTTTCATCGTCACCGTATAAACGTAGCCTTAAAGACATGTCAAGATAGGCTACACAGTGCCGCCGCAGGCCATTTTGGTGCCCTAACTGGTGAAATACAGTATTAACCTAAGTATGTCATCATATGGCCAACTATAAAGATGTAATCTGCCTGTTCTCAGGGATGTGTAGTATTTCTGAAACATGTAATATGTAGGCCTATTTCAAATACAAAATAGTATTTTGTCATTTGTATTTTATTGGGTTGAAGGAAATGGCTCTGTATTTTGTATCAAAATACTTTATTGGTGTGTATTTTTGTATTTTAAAAATACTGCAAAATACTATATGTGAAAAACACTAAAAAAGTAGATACTACACACAGGTGTAATGAATAATTGGTAATTAGGCAACAATGGTTTATGTTTATCGCAATCAGCTAATGTGAGAACAGCTGTGTTCAAGACACTCACAGCTTTTCAGTGACGGCTATTCATGGGTTTCATCAGGTCCCTTTCCACAGGTGTATTAATCAAGCACCATGCAGTCTGCATTGATAATTAAGGTGCTTGATTTTATACACCTGTGGAAAGGGACCTGATGAAACCCATGAATTGCTGAAGCATCAGCTCTGGTCTGAAGTATAAGTAAGTATAAGTATACTGTATATACTCTTTTGATCCCGTGAGGGAAATTTGGTCTCTGCATTTATCCCAATCCGTGAAACAGCACACAGTGAACACACAGTGAGGTGAAGCACATACTAATCCCAGTGTTCCAGTTTAGATGGTGAGCAGTTTAACTTGTGATATTTGCATAAAATCCGTGAATAATCAACAAGACTCTGCCTACTTGTTAACAGCGCTTTGCTCTGCCTCCGCCCCTCGAATGCCGGGAGATTCACCTTTTCACAAGCCCACAGTGAGACAGAATACAAAGAAAGATCTTGCCGAAAACACGCGGAAATCACCAGGTCATGTAAAATGCATGTCCACTTAAGCATTATCCACACAAAATGCTCTGCAAACTGCAAAGTGTCAAAGTAAAACAACAAAGGTTTTGTTGGGTTTCGAACATAAGTCTCGAGGAGGCAAAATGTACAACGCAATCAGCACTACCACTACACCAGAGAGACGAGCAGTCACTGCTATGCCATCATCAACCATCATTAATGTAGTGCTAGTCTACTAGCTAGCTACCTAGCTACTTATATCCTGATGTCCATGTTAACTGGTGACATGACACCGAATGCAAGCCTTGAATAATGCAGATTGCCTCACATACCAAAACAGTTACAACAAACTGCATGCATGACCCCTCTTCAGACGTTGTTTTTTTGTGGGCAGATCATACATCGTGATTATAATGCGCAAAAATAATGATCACATGTGGGCCTCTAACTGCTCACTAAAATAGCAAGCTAGCAGTAGACCACCCTGCTAACCAGTTGCACCACTGGTTAGTGTGTATTTCTACAACAGCATGGAGTTTCCATTAATTGAATGGGTACGCCTATGTTGTGACAGCTTATTTGTCAATCGATCAAGATATTCATTATAGCAAACACATCTAGGCTATGTGAATGTTTTGCAACAGACTGCTGAAGAGCAGTAGGTTAAACTATTATCTAATTGAGGCTATGTGGGAATCTGAAACAGCATCATCTACCATCAAACTCTCGGTAGCTACATCAAAGTTTTGTCATCCATAAATATGCTACCATGATGACCATTTTCTGTCGTCAAATTAGGACCAACAAATTAAATAATAAAAGTCTAACTCAGAGAAAATAAATTTCATATGTTCACTTCAAATCACAGCTCACTGCATAACTTCACCGAGACTAAGATAACAATAATTTATGATAACATTTGCACATGACTGACGTGTTTCATATTATTAACCCCCAAAATGGAATAAAGTGTTAGTGGGGACATGCCAGTTTGTTGTACATCAGTTAGGTGTTGGTATGTGAGGCAAAGATGAACCTACTTTGTTGTTTTGAGGCTTGCATATGCCCATGTTAAATTGTGATGGGCGTATATTTCTTACATATGTTAACCTGTGTTAACTTTGACTAAAAGTGCAATACATACAAATCCTGCATCAATTTCAACAGCTCATAGTGTAGTGGTATAGACAATATGGAAGCTAATCTGATCAACTTTCTTGTCCATCCGTGGTTCAAATCCCAGCTGGATCGCTAGTTTTATTTTTTTTCCATTCATTCAGTATGTGTCATATTTGTGGATAATGCTTAAACGGACATGTATTAGACATACACTGGTGATGTTTTCAGCGATAGGCTATCCGTTATATTGTC
The DNA here is from genome assembly GCF_046254945.1 of Alosa pseudoharengus. NCBI lineage: Eukaryota > Metazoa > Chordata > Actinopteri > Clupeiformes > Clupeidae > Alosa > Alosa pseudoharengus. The sequence continues at coordinate 26,352,850 of NW_027468848.1, read as the reverse complement.
TCACTTGCAAACACTTCGTGAAAATGTAGCCTAAACCTGCACTATCGGAGGCAGAGCAGATTAAGAAGTAGGCAGGGTCTTGTTGAATATTCACTGATTTTATGCAAATATCACCAGTTAAACTGCTCACCATCTAAACTGGAACACCAGCGCAGTGAGCTGCCTGCAACAACAGTGGCGCTCGGGGAGCAGTGAGGGGTTAGGTGCCTTGCTCAAGGGCACTTCAGCCATGCCTAGGTCGGGGTTCAAACCGGCAACCCTCCGGTTACAAGTCCGAAGAGCTAACCAGTAGGCCACGGCTGCCCTGAAGCACTGGTGTAAAGTCGTACGCAAGTAAAGATGAGCAAGTTTACCTGTGCAACTTCACATAAGGACACCGACAAAGGCAACAATGTCCTATTGTCGCATGCCAATCTTTAACAGAAAAAATGTCAGATATCTCAATGAACCACAATGACATCAGATGGTAAGGTGTTGAGTGTGTTCCCTTCCTTGTAGCATCCTTATCTGCATTCCACAGTGGGGAGAAGTTCACCTTGTTTAATTAAATAACAATTATATTTCCTTATTAGCTGCATACTTGAGGTTGGAGATATTAAGGCACGTCGAGTTTCTCACATACTGGAACTTCAAGATACATAGCCTTATGATTTTCTTATTCAGTTCTGCACTGGACTTGAATTACGAAATTCGGCACAGATACACAATTATGATTTTGGCCTATTGATTACGTTGCACATTATGGCAAAGGGGCCATGCCGCTCGTTATACGTTTTCCAAAGTATTCTGTATGTAGCAATAAAATAAAATAGAAATACATGAATACATTTAGAATAAAAAAAAAAAAAATAATTTCATGAAATACAGCTTGTTCAGGAGTCTCGAAGCTCGAGTCCGACGAGTCAAGTCTGAAGTCTTTTGAGTGGAGTCGCAAGTCAAGTCTGAAGTCATTGTTTTTGCGACCTCATTGTTTTAGGCTAGTGAAAAATAGTTTTCGCAAGTGCAAGGATATGTGGATTCAATTCATCATGTTTGCTATGTCATTAGATCAAATAAATGTTCAAAAAACTCAAAAAGTCAAAGAAAAGCTTTATGGGATGAGATCATAGAAGAAATATCTGGTGTCTCGCAATGTTCATTTCTATGGAAATGCACCTAGTTTATCTTTTATTTCTTTGCATTGTGCAGGCTACATTCACAAATACACTGCAAGATTGGCAACCCAGTGACTCCTATGCGACTGTCCGCGCGGCACATAGCCTATTCAACATGACTCCTAACTTTGGTTGAAAGATTACAGAAGCAAGGTTTAGCTGTGACAATACCCTGGGTAATCCTAACAGCTAATGTTATTTTACACAGTAAAATCCGAATTTGAAACCCTGGTCACCAGTTGCCAGTTTGTATGGCTAGTTTGCCTACTTAGACTCTGCATAATGAAAAAGCTTTGTATGTCCCCTTTCTTCTTCTTGGGTGGCATAGCTGATCTACAAACCCCAAAAAGGGGCAAACATGTACATGCTGAAGGGCAAAGGGAATATCAAAATGTTTTACTTTGGCCTTTTATGTATTGGCAGACAGCCCTGGTAACTATTCCAGGACAAAACTCAATCCAATGTGAGGGAAACCACACTTTTATTTTTATTTTTTTCTATTCACAGATACCTGCTACCCAGGATGCAAACACTGTAGTTCAGGTATGGTGTGTGTGTGTGTGTGTGCGTGCGTGCGTGTGCATATGTTCACTGATGATCTTTTTACACTGACAGGTTGTAGATGTTCTCGGTGATGAAAGCGTATCTAAATCCAATGTAAGTTTTCAGATGATGATTAAACACCATATATTAATACTTATTACATTTCTTTAACCAAATTGACCTTTACTTTAAATTGGATGTAACATTTACAGGTCAATGAGACAAAAATGAAGGAGGAGTGTTGAAAAGTAAACCCTGATCTAAATACGATTGAAAACAGAATGAGGAGAACAATCAGTGACAGAGTGCCATTTATTCAACGCCACTCCACACAGGAAATCCTTACCGAATACCCAGCTTTACACCACATTTGAACTGTGAGTTAACATTTGGCATTTAGTTCACTGCAAATTATCTTTCAGATGTTCTTCTGCCAAGCAAACATGTAATTTGTTCTCATCTTTTTAAAGGTTTTCTCTGAAATTCAGCACCTGCATAACATTGACCTAAGTACCAATCTGCACTAAATCAGGCCTGTGAGGAGACATACTACAAATACAAAGGTATTAAGTAGTTTGATTTACACTTCATGTCATTACTGCTATAAAACTATGGAATTACAAGTATGTTATTACTGCTATAAGACTTATCCAGTGTATTGTTCAAATTCAGGACTCTGTGCAGCAGAGCGGCCATATCTGTTTGGGGACAATCCTGAGAGGCTCATACGTTGTGGATAAGGTAAGAGTACCAGTCATTTGACACTGTTAGAAACTTCCCCTGCCAATGCGCTTGAATATCATCAATCACCATTGTAAATACTGTTATTCTGCACTTTTCAGATATCCAAGACACCCGCACCTACCCTATGCATGAGAGGCAACCCCTTCAAGGAAGACACCACCATTACACTTTGCATGGACAGACAAGACATCGTAACACCAGAAGATGTGTCGATGGGCATTGGAGCATTGCTAGCAGTTTATTTAATTTTCAATATGGAATGCCCGAAGGCCGTGAACAAGACGGTGTTTTTACAGTCTGTGTGATATTAAGACAAACGAAAAATCCCCATTGCCGTATTTCGGATGTCAAATTTCATACTCTAAATTAAATACTGTAGTTCAATCAATCATTTATTGACTATTTCATTTATATTAGGAAGTTAAAATTGTGTTCTTGTTAATAGCATTGTTTAATAGATGTTTTCATTTATGCGTTCATCTATGTAGCCTGTGTATTATTTGTTTATTTATATATTTATTTATGTACGTATCTATCTGTCCATCCATCCATGTACAGTATTCCTAATATTTTGCCATTGACATGCTTTGACATGCTTTTGATTAAATTCTTGCTTAAATAAATCTGTTGTTTCATGTACATTTATCCCACATTATAATAATAAAAATAATAATAATAAAGGTTAATACATTCTTCTTCTAATAATAATAATAATAATAATAAAGGTTAATAATAATGAAGGTTCTGTAATGAACTTCAAAAGGTTCCTCAAGCAACCTTTGAAAAGGTTCTTCAAAGAACCTTTCTTTAAAGGTTCTTCGAAGAACCTATTGAGGTTCCCCCACAGTTTCAAATTGAAGAACCCCTAAAAGTTCCTCCAGGATCTTATAATTTTTACAGTGTAGGCTATGTGCGCGCGCGAGGTTGGGCATGTCATTGTTTGCATTTGATATTTGGTATAGGCCTACGTTACAAGGAAATCATGAAGTCATCAATAACAAGGTGGTGGTGGAGTTATCCTGTTCTCGTCATTTAGACTACCCTACAAGTTCAGTTTTTTTTTATCAGCCTCTAGCCTACAGTCTGGAGCTGGCCAAACAGTGGTGGCCTGCTTTGCCTAGTTGTAAAATCGAATTAGTGAGTCTTCAATGTTCCCTTCTCCCTAAGCTAAGCATAACAAACCATATAATGCATATTGCTATTTAAAAGCCACTCTGCTAGGTGTCTATATAGTTCGTTTCTAGCAAACAGAAAATGTCAAGATAGCTAAATGTCATTAGGCTACATCCTCTAATTGTCAAAATTTTATTGTCCATAATATTTAATAAATGTGGTGCAAATGAGGCTTGAGTCAGTGGATTCATTTATGAAAAGTGAGCAGCAAGTCAGGCAAAATGGGAATTATGAAAACCGTTTATACTCTATGGGCTAAGCCCCGAATGTTTTCAACTGCCCTGCATACCCAGTGGGCATTTGATGTCAGTTCAACATCAATATGACATCAAACATCGACGTCAAAATTACGTCTAGAAACAGGTCTAGAATGAAAGTTGTATCGACGTCAATGTACTGATGTCAATTTGACGTCAAGATTTTGACCTCCGCGATGTCGTTTTGATGTTATTTTGAGGTCATACTTTGTTGGCATTTGATGTCAATTCAACATTTATTTGACGTCAAGATGTTGATGTCGTTTTGATGCTTTACTGATATCATTCAATGTCAAGCTTTGATGTCAATTCGACATTTATTTGACATCAAGATGTCATGATGTTGATGTCGTTTTGATGCTATTCTGATATCATTCAATGTCAAGCTTTGATGTCAATTCAACATTTATTCTACATCAAGATGTCATTTCCATGTCAAGCTTTGTTGGCGTTTGATGTCAATTCTACATCTATTTGATGTCAAGATGTTGATGTTGTTTTGATATCATTCAATATCAAGCTTCAATGTCAAATAAACATAAATGCGACAAACATTGATGTCAAAATTACATCAGCATTTATTGACATATATTTTGATTATTTGTGCAGAATACAAGTACAAAGACAACAAAATGCAGTTTGTGTCTAACTAGAAGTGCAAAAAAGCAGAAAAGTGATATACAAAGTATAGACAGGTGGTGCATATACAGGACAAGACACAGTGCCGTGTAGACAGTAGTATACAGTTGGTTTATAGAAGGTGGTTTAGAGTAATATAAATTAAATATGTGCAGTGTATTAGTAGTTTTCTTATAAGGGCAGAATAAATATGGCTAAATATGAACAATGTATGACAACATGTACAATGTAGTAACAAGTAATGGAATGTTGGAGAACATTGAGAACATTGAGAGATCCAGTTGAATGGAGAGAGACAGAGAAATGGTTTCTTTTAACAGGGTTCCTACACATTTTCTATTTTAAAATCCCATACTTTTTCCATCCTTTAATTTACAAACTTTTTGGTAGATTTTTCTGACCATTCTCGACAATGCTACTCCAAAACCAAACGTTTGTCTCAGCATCCAGGAATCGTTGAGCACCTACATTTGTGCTTTAACATTGATGGTGTGCCACTTTTTAAATCCTCCAACTTCCAAATGTGGCCCATACTCTGCAACTTTCACAACTTTGCTCCTTTCATTGTGGCCATCTACTGTGGAGTTGCTAAACCAAATTCAGAGGAAGAGTACTTAAGTGACTTTCTCCAGGAGTTGCAGCAGTTACAGCAAGATGGCATTGTTCATGGAGGCAAAGCACTTCAACTGTCTGTGAAAGTATTCATATGTGATGCTCCTGCCAGGGCATTCTTTAAGTGCATTCTTGTTACCATTCTTGTGAGTGAAGCACTATCAGAGGCACCTATGACGGGAAGGTTTGTTCTTGGGGCCAAAGAGCCAGGTGCGGTTCCAAGGGCTGAAGACTGTTTTGTTTAGGCCAGCTCTGCTGCCCCTCTGCCTCCACCGTACTGCTGCCACTCTGCCTCCACCGCACTGCTGCCACCTGTGGACAAGGAGGAGTGCGAGTTATACAACAAAATTAGTTATTAGTTGTTAGTGGCAGCACTAGTATAAAACCTCTAGAATCTCTAAAAACAATCACAAATAGGGCAGTTCATCACAGTTCAACAATTGTGGTTTGGAAACTAGGCCTGCTGCAACTGGATTGATAAAAAGTAATGTAGTTGCAAACATCTCACCTGGCTACTTGTATTTGGGAAGAGCAAAAGCTATCAGCCATCAGCATGATCATGTTATTAGGTTGTTGTTGTAGAACAAGGAAAGGAATATCCAGTGTTTCCTCTACATTTATTTAAGCATGGCGGTCCGCCACGGTTTAAATCCTATCCCTCTCAAGCCCTCTGAAGTCACATTAAATGGGATAGGATTCAGGAACTAATTAATTTAAACCTCACTGACCAGAAAATGTAATGTCTCTGTTTCATAGCAGTTATTGCTAATCAGACATGATGTTGAGCAACTAGAATTGTTTTTAAAATCCCGGGAGTGACACCCCCAAGTTTTTTTTTTTTTTTTTGGGGGGGGCGGATGGGTAGGTGGGTGGGTGGACTAGGGGGTGGCTCAAGGACTAGAGTGCCTTAGCCTGGGTTTTCCCATGCTGCCTTACGCACGCGATTTTATTCACGCTGCTAGGCAGCCTGGATTCTATGGACTTCGTTTTCACCTCAACGAAGGAACCAATCACAGAACGGAGGGAGGGCAGCAAGCCGATGACGACACGCCGAAGCCGTTATGAGCTATGTACAGACGTATTTGATAGACATTCGTAGCGCCCAATAAACGGCTCTGGGCATTCGTAAACCATGTTTCAAATACGAGAAAATTAATGTCTAATTCCCAGACCCTATCTCAATGAGGTCTGACGTTAGCCAGGCTAAGAGCGCCTATTCATGGAAGAGGCATGCGTGTTGGAAGTAGTTTTCAGCTAAAGAGACACTGAAAACATGTTTTAATCTGTATACCATTAACATTGCATAACAAAAGTAAAACATTAATTTGTAGAGTACCAAAACCAGACGTCTTTTGAGTGTAATCAGATTATGGCAATCATTTTTACAATTGTTTACAACTTAACTCTATGTCCTCACTTGAACCCATTTGCAAGGATGGACGACGCTGAGTATAGAACGTGCTGGCAGTGACAGATAACATGTAAACGCGCCATAGCAGTGACGAGACGCACACACCATACAATCGGCCTGACATTTTGAGTGAACTTAAATGAACTACCTAGCAACAATTCCAACACTCACAAGTTAAGGATGTCTTCATGTAAAAAAAATTAAAAAAAACGAAAAACTGATGCATTTAGTCCAAATTAACTGTGCTAAAAAAGTAAAGTGAATGGGTGTTCAAATCTTGAAATAGCATGCATCTCCTTCCATGCAATCCCCGCCCCACCCCCACCTCCACTTTTTTCCCACGCTTAACTGTAGTGTTATATGTAGATAAATTACAATACTTACAGTATTTGAAGTAGCTGCACAACCATGCTAAATAGTATAGTTTTGACACACAGTACACAAAGACACTTCTGCCATCATACCGGAATGTAAACTATACTCGTAAACGTGCTAATTACCAACCATTTCGTTCAAAAATTTTAAAACAACAATGTTTTTGATTTGATGATTTAATACTTCAAAATAACATTGTGTGTGTGTGTGTGTCTTTACCTGGTGAGTGAACTCTCTTGCGAGCTTGGACGTGGCACACATTTGGAATATTCCAGAATGCACTCAGTGTTCTTACTGCAGCAATCCTCACAACACACCACCTGCAAACAGAGGGAGACTAAGATTAATATGTTGCAAAACACACAGAACATGAAAAGACCATCACTGAAGCACTACTACACTCACATGCATCTTAACACATGCCTCAGAGCAAGTCAGGTACATCAAACAAGGGGCAAATAAGGGCTATGAAATGAAGAACATGTAGCCTAACACTACCCTTCACAAACTAAAGATCCCTTTACTTGTAGGCATGCTATTGAGGTGCCACCCACCCATCACATCCATTAAATGACAGGTCTGTTAATAAACATGGCTATATTAAACTGCAGTTCCTTAAATCAGTGGGTAGATAACTGATATATATATATTACTTAATTCATACAGGACTTCTTTGCAGTTATAGCAACACTATATTATGTATCAACACTAGCACTACATGTATTAAGTTTAAATACAGTGACCTAACGTTACCTATGTCCCATGGAAGTTCGCAAGGTAGAGCTAACGTTAACCGTTATTAATTCTAACGTTAACAACTTTCATCTGTGTCTACTAGCCTGCATGGTAACAGCCATTTTTAATGTAGCTAACGTTACTTTAAATGTATAGCTAACTTACTTGCGCCTGATATTTCATTCTAAAACTAACAAACAGACAAACAGGCAAACAAACAGATATTCCACATAATAGTGAAGTTAGTCTGCTACTGGAAAAGTTAACATTAACAGCTAACATCGCTAGCGTTAGCTCACTAGCTAATTCTAAACATGACTAACGGCTTTGATTAACATTCCATTATGAAAACAATATTTCGAATAAATTCACGTTTTCAATTGGCATACAAAAGTACTGTAATTCTTACCTGGGATATCATGACGGCAGAGTTTGTACGGCTTACACATTCAGTCAGAGGCATGACAGAAAAGTGACGGTTGATTGTTGAAGTCACTGGTGACTGCAGTTGAAAAGGAGCAAACTCAGCGAAGATTCTAGAGTGCTGCGCGAATTTGAATTTGTTCAGGGGTGGGGGATGGGAATTGCTGTGTGTGCGCATGCGCTTATCAAGCGGTGATAAGCATCCGTTAAAAACAATCGTGAAAATGATTACTGTTGGCATTTTAGTCTGTTATATTACCAGACTGATTGGTAGAAGTGTCAAAACAATAGTAACATTAGCCTAGTGGGCTATTATTACTACTATTAAGATTATTAACATTATTGGTTCTCATATGGTGGTCAATTCAATGACGTCAATTCCATATCATTTTGACGCCCTTTTTCCTATGCCTTTTTTCTTGATATCAAATCAACGTTGATTTAACATCAATCATATTGACCCAAGTTTATAGACCAGTGACTACATGTTAGATTGATCCCTTGTTGGACGTCTTTACAACAACAAGCAAGCCATAGCTTGTAATGCTAAAATAGTATGAAATTATAGATGCTCAACATGGTGGTCAAAACCTTGACTAATTCTTGACATCAAATTGACATCACGGTGCCCGCTGGGTATTGATTGAAACTGTCGGGCAGTGTGATTGATCTGTATTGTTGAAAACCTAAAACAAATGAAATATTCGACTTCATGTTATACAAGCAGAACTAAACTATGTTTGGGGGAAATATTAGACTCCCACTTTTATAGCCTAGGCCTTAGGTCTATTCCAGAGATGCGTTAAAGCACAGCCATCAGGTATGGTGCGTAATGGAGATTCCAAAGCGCTCTTATTTGGTCAGAACCAAGGACAGTGATCGAGGGTACGTCCGTCCTTTTTACAATGCAACAAACTATTTAAAGAGCATCAAGCTATTCAAATCTCTATTATGTAAGCACAAATAATATAACAGTATATTAGTCAGTCATTTTTATTAGGTTAAACAGTGATTTGATAAAGTTTTTTTTAAGGCCCACCCACAATTGGTCTGGCCCATCCAAATCTGAAATCCTGGCGCCGTGCCTGGGTTCGCGCATGCATAAAAGTTACCTTAGTTCGTTGTGTTTGTGACTTTAAACAGTGGATGTGCTTTAGTAAAGCTTTGTGCTTCATTCAGAATTTTAAACCAGTTCTTACGCTAACGTTTTGACCAGCAATGTATCTCTCTTGCCTACCTTGCCTCCCCATTTCTATTTTCGAAAGAAGTATGTCCATGGCCAAATCTTATCCTAGTGTTCTAATCCTTGGTGGGTGCGTGCGTGCTTGCGCTCTTATTCTCATTCTCTCTCCTGCGCAAACATTATGTCCTGCATGCCTGCGTGTAGTTCTACTGCATAAAGTTTTGCAAATAAATTCGTTTGTTTTACAGAAATGGACTACTGCATGCAGGCTATAACCAAAAGCACACATTTTGTAAATAAGTGGGTCGGGTATAATTTTGTCCTAATTAATATTCGCGGTCCGAGTTGCGGTCGGGTTGATTAAAATATCGGGCGACCGCGGGCCGCTTGTGACCAAACCCGCGCAACACTGGTTTGTAGCCCCGTGTGTGTGTATGTGTGCTTATGACATTTGCTGGCCGTTTTAACCTTGTAAACGTAATTTTTCGACCAGTTTTATTTGATTCACGTAGGGGGGAGGGCCTAGGATATTTTTTTTGAGCCGGGGGGAGGCCCCTGGAAAAACAAAATTGACCAGGGGGGAGGGCCAGGCAGAACATTTTTAACCCGATCGTCTGGCGACCGGCCCTCCCCCCCGCTAAATATCGTACAGTCCCTAATGATCAGCGGGCAACCTGTAGAGAGAGTCACAAGTTTTAAATACCTTGGTGTCCACATTACTGAAGACTTAACATGGACTGTTAACACTCAATATGTTCTGAAGAAGTCCAGACAACGACTCTACTTCCTTCGTCAGCTAAGGAAATTCAAAGTTTCTACATCCATCATGAAGGCCTTCTACACTTCAGCGGTTGAGAGTGTTCTAGCATCATCACCTGGTATGGGAACTCTACAGTTAGAGATTGTAGAACTCTGCAGAGAGTAGTGCGCTCAGCTGAACGTACTATAAGAACTCAACTCCCTGCTCTACAAGATATCTATTCCAGAAGAGTACTCCTAAGAGCCCAAAAGATTCTGAAGGACTCTTCTCATCCTAACAATGGATTATTCCTACCGTTGAAATCAAGAAGATGCCTATGCAGTCACAAAGCCAGACCTGAGAGACTCAGGAGAAGTTTTTATCCCCATGCCATCCGAACTCTGAACTCACACTATACTGACTTTGCACAGATTCACTCCTCAGCACTCTCAAACATTTCCCAACTCTGAACTCACACTATACTGACTTTGCACTCATTCACTCCTCAGCACTCATGACCCCCCCCCCCCCCCCCCCCCCCCACACACACACACATACACACACACACAAGACTTTTAGCACTTTTACATCCCAATCCCTATGCTACAGACCTTTTATTTATTTTCTTATTTCATCACACGTCAAAACACACACACACAAACACACACACACACACACACACACACACACACACACACACACACACACACACACACACACATATCTGACTTTCTCCAACTTTTGCACATCCATAGAACGTTTTATTTATTATTTTGATTTCTCCTCCATCTACCCATGTCCTTGATTGCCTAGCCTTTCTGCCCCCCCACCCCCATCCCCAACACACACACAAAAAACACACACACTTACATCATCACTGTCATCACCTCACATACATACAGCACACTGTTTGCTACAGTAAGCCTCCTCTACATACTTGCTGCACACTGCCCCCCCCCCTCCCTACATACATAGCACATTGTCTTCAGGATCGATCTTCTCCAACACACATCCTCTACATACTTACAGCACACTGCCCCCACCTACCCACACACACACTACACACACACACACACAGTCACTGCTCCACTCCCCTCCCGCCCACACACACATCTTCACTGTCATCACTCACATATATCATACATACAGTACTCTGCTTGCAATAGTAAGTCCCTTCACTATACTTGCAGTACACTGCCCCCCCCCCCCTCCCCTACATACACTCCAACACACATCCCCAACATACTTCTCCAACACACATCCCCAACATACTTACAGCACACTGCCCCCCCCCCCCCTCAATACACAGCACATTGTCTCATGAGGAAGCTTCTCCAACACACATATTGCACACTGCCCTCTCCCCACATACACAGCACACTATCCCATCTCCCCTGTCATCCCCCCAACACACACACCAAGACCCCTGGCAGTTGGGTTAGCCCCTTGAGCCGTGGATCTGCCCAAGGTTTCTTCCTTGGTAAGGGAGTTTTTCCTTGCCCCTGTTGCTCTTGGGTGCTCCTTGTTGGTGCCCCCCCCAATCCCAATCCTCCCCCACCTTTCTTATGCAGCCCTTGCCACTTAATCTACTAAACCCCTCTTCTACTGCACTTTTTACCCCCCTCCCATAAATGCACAAATAGGCTGACACCAGACATAATTTCACTGCATTTCTTACTTCCAGTAACTATATGCATGTGACAATAAACTTCCTTGTATCCTTGTATCCTTGTATGTGGCCCATTACTGTACATTTAGCAGGTTCAAGTAGGCCAAGTTTTTGTTCAGAAGGGGCCAACACTTACCCTGTGTCCCTAACTACAAACTCACTTGTGGGAACCTAATCACGGAATCTATATTGTTTTCTTTGGATCTTATTTAATCAAAACCACTCGGTTGGAGGTAGTGGCTTACAACTGGAGTATATGCAATCACAGCAAAAACTGAGCCAGAAACGGAGTTTAGAGCCAGTATACAGATACAGTGGTGTCCATGTGAAGAAGTTAGGTTAGGCTGCAGCAGTGGTTCTCAAACTGTGGGGCGGGCCCCACTAGTGGGGAATAGAGACATGGCAGGTGGGCTGCGGTGAAGTGGAGGAATTATTTTTTTTAAATGTTGTGCCCAGGGTAGGAATTTCATGGCGGCCACGACGGCCATGGCCGTCGTAGCCCCTTGCGTTGGCCGTGAGGCCCCTTGAAAATCAGAGGTTTACAGGCCACGGTGGCCTTGGTTCCCCCTTCTTTCAATATTCTGCTTTGCGTCCTACTAATAGCGATTTTTATTTAGCCTGTGGCCTGTCAAAATAATCTTAGCATTCACAGCGCAAATTAATTTAGTATTTTACGCAGTGGAGAAAGTGACAGCGCAAGAAAGAAAGTGCGTCCAAATTCACCCATTCTCAGTTGAACTACTCGCGAAGTAGCCTATTCATCACACAGACATCACAGGTATCACATGAAAGAGCTTTTTCTCAGCTTTTAAACGATGTTAGCCGATAATTGGTGTGTTGAACGGTTCGCGAGAAAAGTAAATAGGCCTAATATAATTCAATTTAATCATACATTCTACTGAAGGTTTTGCGTCCCATGATCTCCCTACCCATTCATCTCGGTGGAATACTTTACGAACCCTTCTTTTAACACATGACAAACCATATATCAGAATAAACAGGAGACCTTACCGAACACAAAGGTGTAAAGCAGTCTTCTGTACAGTTAGCCGTTCCAGAGTAATCCAGTTTTGAATTTGCAGTAAAGTTCGACATACATGGATGTCTCCAAATTTGGGCTCTAAGTTTTACAATGTGTTTAAATTGTTCCACATGATTTCATAACGGGCCAAATACAAAATAAATGTTACAAATATCGCCTAGATATTGGTAAATCAGAGGACAGCTGACTAAGAGTTTGTGAAAGTAGCCTTAAGGATCACAAAATGCTAAGCATGCATCTAGGCTATTTGAGTTTCTTAAAGCTGAGCTGTGCTTAAATTGTTCAATACATGATTTCATAACAGGCCAAATATAAAATAAATGTTATATATAGCCTAGATATCTCTAAATATTAGATGGTCAGATGATTTACAGTTCTATGTAATATGTCATGTTTCATGTTTTTGTAATGTTTCATACAGTGATGCAGGTCTACTGCAGTGAATAGGCTAAATACAACTTTGATAATTTGTATAGCCTACTACTGTATAGCCTTGGTGCCCTGACATGTGGCCTTTGTGCCCCCCACCAAATATGCCCAACTGAAGGCCAAGTGGCCTTGCCCCCATAATGGTGAAATTTCAAGCCTGGTTGTGCCCATTATTAACAATGCCTTTCTTTTTTGACAAGGAAGATCATAGATTCAAAACAAAATAATCACACACAATATAATAGGAGTCATAAGCAGACCGACATTTGAATTAAGGACGCTTGCAAATTCCACTCTTGTTAGATGTCATCAAAACTTTCTCTGCAGCTTCTGGTCTCCACCTGAATATAAAAAGATGTGAGCTTCTGTCCATAAAAGAGTGCTCTGTGCTCTCTGTTCATGTGAGAGATCAAATTACAGGTATTACAATTGCAAAAACCAAAAGACTAGATCTGCTTCAAATTTTAACCCGATTATTATTAAAACACAAAAAAGCTAAACTCATGGTTACAAAGGGATTTGTCTATGAGAGGCCGAGTGCTTCTTTCTAGACTCACTTACAGTGCTATTGCTTTGGCTGTTGACAGTGCTCTAATAAAAAAAATAGATTAAACTTTATATATGGAAGCATGCACTATATAAAAAATAATGTTGTAATGAATTCTAACCACTGTGGGGGTATGAACTTCTTAGATTTCACAACACTTAATAACACATTTAAAGTGAACTGGATCAGACAATTCATGAATAACCCAACTCTCTTCAAGACATCACAACATAAATAGGAAAATTAGAGCATTATTCCAAAAATACATTGTTACTGTTCTTATATTATCCCGGAATAGTGTTACAAATAATATACCATGGAGAAAAGTTTGGTCATTGCCTTTCAAGTATTTTGTTACTAACAAAATAACAGAAGTTTCATTTAAACTAATTCACAAAATCTACCCAAGATCATTTCTTAAGAGATAGGCCTACAAACAAGATCATTTCTTAAGAGATAGGCCTACAAACAAGATCATTTCTTAAGATAGGCCTACAAACAAGATCATTTCTTAAGAGATAGGCCTACAAACAAGATCATTTCTTAAGAGATAGGCCTACAAACAAGATATTGAGACAACCTGTGCTTTCTGCAATATTTCTATGGAGAGGGTACAGCATCTATTTTGGAACTGTCCTCAGCTACGTTTTGGAGTAATGTTCAAAGATTCATACACACTGGTATTTCTTTCTGTTTTAAGGATGTGTTCTTTGCTATGTTTTATTAAGAATAGGCCTACGAAGGTAGCCTATACGCAGTATAAGCAGAGCCGGACAGTAACGGAGTACATTTACTTGAGTACAGTACTTGAGTACAATTTTGAGGGATCTGTACTTTACTCGAGTATCATTTTTGGGGAGTACTCATGACTTTACTCAAGTACATTTGAGAGGCAAATATTGTACTCTTTACTCCACTACATTTCTATCCATAACCGTGAGTACCCGTTACTACTTCTAAAAAAAAAGGAAAAAAGAAAAATCTCGGAAACCCTCAATTTGTTGTTTCCCTCTCAAACGTGATTGGATTGTGCAGGCGCCACTGATTGGGACAGCCTATCAGCAATCACCTTCAGCTTTCCACCAAAGTCAACTCCATGGTCAGATTTAGATAAGAGACGAAACCATGGACGAAACAATGGATGAAGACGCAGCAGGTCCATCCCGGGAATGTGCTAACCTGTGGCCCCACCTCGCCAGACTATTTCAATTTTCTGAACAAGTTAATGATAGTTTTCGCTTCAAGTGTTTCAATTACAAAATAGTATTTTGTATTTGAAATACGTATTTTAAATACATGTATTAGAAATACTGCCCATCCCTGGCAACATGGTAAAAAGATGAAAATGACTTGATTTTACTTCATTTTACATTCTCCAAGGTATTAACGTTAAAAAATGTCATAACTCCATGTAGGACGTTTCTGTACATAAATGTAAGCACTGTGGCAGTAGTAGGCTAATGCAATATTTAGATGGCTACTCTTGTACTCTTGATACTCAAGTACTTTTAAAAACAAGTACTTCAGTACTTTTACTTAAGTAGACATCTGACTGTTGTACTTTTACTTGTAGCAAAGGGTATCTGTACTTGTATCTGTACTTTTACTCTGTCCGCCTCTGAGTATAAGTACTCTTTGAGGGAAATTCGGTCTCTGCTTTTATCCCAATCCGTGAATTAGTGAAACACACACAGTGAGGTGAAGCACACACTAATCCCGGCGCAGTGAGCTGCCTGCATCAACAGCGGCGCTCGGGGAGCAGTGAGGAGTAGTGATGCCGTGCCTACTGGTTGGGGTTCGAACCAGCAACCCTCCGGTTACAGGTCCGAAGTGCTAACCAGTAGGACACGGCTGCCCTAATAGGTTTCATCATAAACCTATTAGGCTTATTCTTGCTTGCAGTTTCATGTACATAAATGCAAGTGGTGGTAAACCTTATTTCCCTGCCTTCTTGATCGACTTGATCGACAATTATATTAAATTATATTATATATATATAAAAAACAACATCAATAGATTGGGGAGCTGGGTATATGAAGTGCTTGACTTGATAAGTCAGTGTGTCTACTCCGAATCACCAGGTGGCAGTATTTATATTGGAAACGCACATTTCCTTCGGCTAGTTGAAGCTGAAGCCCTACCGGGTGGATTACGACAGGATTTCGGAATTCGAAAGTATCTTGATTCTTCGCAACATACGATACATCTATCTTGGAATATCTCACTTCCTATCGGGGAACGCAAAGATGATGTGTGATGAGCAACCGAAGACCCTGTGAGTGAAATACAAACATTGCAATTTAGCCGGTTAGCTGTTTTTTTTTCTAGGCTAAGTCTGCGTGCACGCTAACGCTATCAAATAAGCAATAAGGAAGGAAGTTCCTTAGCTAACGGTAGCTACCTAGCATTGGTAATCTAGCCGTGGCTAGTTAAATACAACTTATGTTTGATGTTAAATTACAGCTAGCCCCCAAAGAAGACCGTGGTGAAAGAAAATAATGCGAGTATTTGCTACAAGAGTTCCACATAAGTTAATCATGGCCCAGTCATGCGTGGCAACTTGTGGCTAATAACTGCCTAACGTTAGCCGGCTCAGATAGGCATGCAGTAAATGCATTAAGGTTGGTTACCCGCTAAGAATAAGCCATTAGGTAACTGTTAATCAGGCCTCTCTAATTCTTGTTGACTTTGTCTGTGATTCCATTAAAATTTATTAATGCTATCGAAGTTGATTATTTTTGTAATGTTAGCTGGATGTACGATTTTCGTTGGAATAGTGCGTGTTGATAGCCGAAGCCATTCGTGACGTGGCCTTGGTGTTTGATACAAAGCTAGGTTAGCATAGCTAGTTTGGCATGGTGAGTTTTAGCTTTTCCTGAAATTCTTTCTCTCCAATGTCAAGGTACGTGGGGAATCTATCTCGAGACGTGACGGAGGCCTTAATCATGCAGGTGTTCGCTCAGATTGGCCCCTGCAAGAGCTGTAAAATGATCGCCGATGTAAGTATTAAGTAATGTTGGCAACTACCACATGCCGTAATTGTCCGTTTAAAGGAACAATAAGTCTAACTTATTATCTGTTATGCTTGCCACATTGACAGGATCTTGTTGTCTCCTTCAAGTCTGCAGGTAATGATCCTTACTGCTTTGTGGAATTCTACGAACACAATCACGCTGCTGCCGCCCTGTCCGCTATGAATGGGCGTAAGATATTGGGCAAGGTAAGCTGTTGTTTTCAAGGATCAAGTCCTAAAGCTCTCGACAAAAAATACTGGACAACATGTATTTTTGCTACTAACTGGACAATGTACAGTAATTTGCATGATTTGCTCATAAACTCACCCCAATAGGTAAGTAGCCTGTTCTGTCCTAGCGTCAAATGGAAGTGAAGGACTAAAGGATTGTTTGATTTTCACGACATCTTGTGCACACCACAGGCATGCCCTTTGTTTTAATGTTGTACTGAGTAGGCTTGATGGCATTAGATGGTTGTAGTTGCAGCTGCTGAAGAAAGTAATAAATTATGCGCAAGAGAATCTTCACTTATCTTCACATATAAATCCTCATCTTAAGTTAGATTAATCAATCTTTTTCTTCTAAAAGTATTGCCATGTAGTTTCAGCTGGAACCAAATTCCTTGTGTATACTAACTAACTTGGCCAAATTAATCAGATTCAAATTCAGATGTTTTAATTATTGTGTTGGGATGAGCATGTTTCTGTATTTTTTTTTTAATCTTTGTTTTTTGGTGGTCCTGTTTGCTGGAGCTGGGGCCCTTGGTGTGGTTTGGTGTAGTTTTGGATGACTGTGGTGTCCATTAAGCAACGCTATGTTTTCACTCTGCATGTTCCACTTCACAATTTCAAATTAGTGAGAGACAGTGGTGTCCTTTGTGCAATGAGTATGAGGGGCCTACATCACAAAGCTGGTGGGAGAGGTTTAAAAAAATTAAATAAAATAAGCAGCCACTGAGCATAGGTGTGGTAGGGTGCGCTGCAAAACAAGCATTTGGTTTAGCACGAGAAACAAGTCGAGTAAACACATTGAGACGGTATCTTTATTTGGTACAAATAAGCCATTTTCTAGAAAGATAGACCTAGGTATGAATGTGAATTTGTGCATGTGCAATTTCACAAGATGGTCCTGGTTCATCAGTGTTTTACCCGTGAATTCCCAGTTTCTGAGATGTTTTGGCTTCTTGCGACATCTGACCTGACTGAGTCTGCAGCACAGAGTTCCTGTGTGCACTCCTATATGTGAGAGCCTGTATTGAATTTTTTTTTTTTGCCCTGTCTTTGTCCTTACTCATCTTTGCACTTAATTCGCACACCTGCTTCAGAATGGTGACCACCGTGGTAAAAATATATTCAGTGCAAATATTTTATCCTCAACAGGTATTGAAGGCCCAATTGAGGAGTTATACAAGTTGATAAAAATCACTCTGTTGTAAGTCACTTTGGACCTTCTACTCCGTAGATAATTTTTTTTCACTCCAAGACCTCAGTTTTTTTCTTTTTCAGCTTGTTTTTTTTTTGTTTGTTTGTTTTTGAGTGATCAGGATTTTTTTTTTTTCGTCCCACATTGCATTAAGTGATTCAGTGGTTCAATTCAATTAGCTCATGCCTTAACATCACAGAAAGTGATATGGTGGTTTTTGCAGAGCCCTAGAAGTGAGTCTGCGTCATAATATTGTTTCTCTCTTTGTGTCTCTCCTCTGCTCCATCTCCTCTCAGGAAATGAAAGTCAATTGGGCCTCTATGCCGAGCAGCCAGAAGAAAGACACGAGCAGTAAGAGACCCTTCTGTTACCCTTTTATTCTTTCCATCAGTTCAAGTGCATTTCAAATTAGCTGAATGAGGCTACCCTAGTGTGAGTTTGCCGGCATGGTTTCACCTTACAGTTGAATTTCTCCACCTCTATTCATAGATCATTTCCATGTCTTTGTTGGTGACCTGAGCCCTGAAATTACCACAGATGACGTCAGAGCTGCTTTTGCTCCATTTGGGAAAATATCGTAAGTTCCTTAAAAGATGGTGTTAAATAGATTAATCATTGTGTGCGTTTCTACAGATATGACATTGTTTCTTGCTCTTGCAGGGATGCCCGTGTGGTGAAAGACTTGGCCACGGGCAAGTCCAAAGGCTATGGCTTTGTCTCATTCTTCAACAAATGGGTAAGTTGAAGTTGTACATTTGGTCTGATGGGTGTAGAGGCTTGTTGTTGTGGCTCATTATTTTATTGCTGCCTACACCAGAGCGAAGTCCAGTTTTTGAGCGTCTACTTGTTCTGTTGACACTTGAATTTTCTTGTTCATTAAATGCTTGTGTGTTTGTGTTTTGAAAAAGTCTTAAGTTAGAGCTTAATGTGAATGTTCACTGTCATTCTCTGGGTTGGTGTTTAGGATGCTGAGAACGCCATTCAGCAGATGGGGGGGCAGTGGCTTGGGGGCCGACAGATTCGGACAAACTGGGCTACAAGGAAGCCCCCAGCTCCCAAAGCCACCTCTGAGTGTGAGTATCTGTATGGAAGAAATTCAGCAGAGACGCAAAAAAGCTTTTGATTCTTCCGTTTTTAAACGGAATTCCGTTTTTTTTCGACTTGAAAATGAGACCCACGCAATTCGTATAGATCCGATGAGTTTTTTTAGGGGGGGTGGGGGGGGTCTGTCGATCAGAGGTAGGCTATATTTCTGCATTACACAGGCCATCATTATAACAGGCCGCTGACAATGACGACGGGTTTTGTGCTTCACATCTTTCCGAATATCACGCCGCTTGTAGTGTATTCCGTTTACTAGGATTTCATTGAAAGCTAAAGTAGACTGGTTATTCAGCTGCGTTCTGAAGAATGCTTGATTCAAGTTAAGTGTGTGTGGCGCACTTCTCAGCAGAAGCCATGAAACGGTAAAGGTCAACAAATTGATTTAAAAAGACATCTTGTATGAAGTTTTTCCCCCCCTCGTTTTGGCTTTGCATCGGGTTCGCTGTCAGGATTTTCCGATAATGAATCTCGTGATGCTGATATTGAATTTTAATTTCTGCGCGTGAAAGCTGTGCTTGAAGTTAGCTGTAACAGACCTTACAGGTTTTCAAAGCCTGTCTACCTTAGGCCTACTACATTGTTTAGTTAACACCTTGTCCTTTCGCGTTTGTCCAGCGGTTCACCTCCGTGAACCTTGTCAATGGCAACAGGTTTTGAGCTTCTGATTCATGTCTTTCATTTCATTCCATGAGTAGTTTATTCGCTATCTCAATGAATCTTAATTGAAAGTGAAAGTCAGCCAGTAATACGTTGCTATGCAACATTTTAAACTTTGAAGTTGTATTTGTGTGTGGCAAAATGTGTGTGTTTTTTTTTAGCGCAAGCCACAAAGCAGTAGCAAAAACATTTTAAAAGATACATTGTGAGATGTTCCTTTCCTCGTTTTGGCAAGTAGCTGCTTCACGTTGGGAGCCTGTTCTCACTGTCGGGACCTATTTTCCAATAACATCCAGTGGACAATACATTATCCCTAACATAACCTCTATATATTATTTGAGAGTCCTCTAATATCAAGTTGTTATCTCAGTTGATTTTATTTCTAAAAATATAATCTCACCCCCAGTTCTGAGGCTCACTCTACATACTGCACAGTTTTGAACAATGGTGCAGAGAGTGGGGTGGGGCATGATGTTTTAAAAGACTGAGAGTCTGCAACATGTAGAAAAGTACCAAACAGTGGACTTTCATCAGTGTTAAGGCTGATTTATGCTTCTGTGTTGACTCCATGCAATGACTATGCCGTTGCCTCAAGGCCGGCGTGATGAAGTTCTGCGTCTCTGGTATCTGCGTCGCTCACCACTGGAACGGTATAGTCAGAATGGTGAACTCCATAGACTGCCGTGCTGAAATATGAATCTTATTTGTTTGGCCTTTTTGCTTAGATTTTGTAAAAATTATCGAGAAATAGACACCGTACATTCCAATGAACTAGTCATTGTGACCAGAAAATAAGTTTGAGGTTATTTGTGAGGTGTCTGTCAGCCAGTTTGTTTTATTAGCAGCAAACTTTCCCACAACTGCCCATTAACTTTGTTAATTTTTAGGGAAACGTTAACTGCCTACCGGGAATCCTCCCAACGCTCCTCATTAGCCACTTAAGCTCTGCTTCTTGTTCATGAGTTGAATCGTTTAGTCCAGGGATGTCCAAACTTTTGACTCAAGGGCCACATTGGGTTTTGAAAATTGGCCGGCGGGCCACACACAAATAATAATAATAATAACGTTTTGTATTATTTCTGTTGTAGAAAATTAAGAAATACTGTTCATTTGATGCTGTTTAATTCATTTACTTCATTCATTCATTTAATTCATTTACTGACTTTAAGACTCTTTGCCAGCTCCACTCAAATAGTCTAGCTAGTGCTGTGCTTATGGCTGTGCCCTCTCAGTTTATATCAGTAGTCGGAACTACTGTTGCCATCGCGCTCTCTCCCTCTCGTGCACGTTCAAATGCGTTTCCAATTAAATGGAGTAGCATAACTTAGTTAGATCTGCTGCAATGGAGATATCTCGATGTAACAAGCTGTTTTGACATTGACATTGTAAACGTTCTCTAAGGGTGTAAAGCAGTTTGTAGTAGCCTAAAGTTAACCACAACGTTGTCAATCGCTGGAAAAAAATAGCGGGCGGCCTATGATAAACTAATAAATGCTCGGCTGGCGGGATTAAAGTGCGTGGCGGGCCGCAGTTTGGACACCCCTGGTTTAGTCATTCGTTGATATGTAAACACTGACGTGTAGGCTACATTTTATTGTTCACTCGTTTTGAGTAGGCTGTGTCTTGAAACGCATATGCTTCGTAGGTTGCACATGCAGCTTATAAAATACATGAATAAAATTCACTGATCCCGTTAGCTCAAGTCTTATTATAGGCTATATCGGAGGAAGCAAACAAGGACTAAAAGTTAACGTGATAAAAAAGGCATGTTTGGTTTACGTCATGTGATGTGTTTCACGGTATTAGTTGTGAGCCCTGCTTTGCTTATGTTTTTGGTTAAGTTCACTTGCCTGAAATCCGAAATATTTTCGAACAATGATCTGTTTCGAGGGACAAGCTCTTGGCCTTCTGCTGTGCCACACATTTGATTTTTGATCGTCTTTTTTTTTGTATAGTCTAACTAGCTTACTAAAAATTAACATAACGCTACTAGTCCACAGTGCATCCAAGCTGAGCAGTGCAGGGAACGGCTGTGATTGGTAGGCTGCATGCAGGCACATGGTCAGACAGGTTTAAGGAGCGCTTGATTTGTTTTGTAGCGGAGCGTTCTATGGGTTGCCAGGTTGGTTCTAGGGGTAGAGCACGCATTTTTAATATCGCTCGATCAGGCAAATTTGATTGTGGGAAGTCAAAATCGTGATCGTGATTAAAATTCGATCAATTGTGCAGCCCTAGTCAATATTAAAACAAGCAATGATACGTTTCATCACAGTTTAGAGTAATACATGCAATGGTATGTGAAGCAATGTGTAATATTTAATTTACTCTGTTTTTTCAGCCAATCCAAAGCACCTGTCCTTTGATGACGTGCTGAACCAGTCCAGTCCTAGCAACTGCACTGTGTATTGTGGAGGAGTGGTCACCGGTCTCTCAGGTTGGTAACCAGGGCTATTTTTTCGTGGCTATGCAATACGTTCTGTATCTTTCATTGCTTTATTACAGGAGAACATTGTATGACTGTTCCGTCAATTTTATTGCAGAGCATGTGATGAGACAGACATTCTCGCCATTCGGGCACATCATGGAGGTTAGGGTATTCCCTGAAAAAGGCTACTCCTTTATAAGGTAGGTCACATGGTCATGCAGTGCAACACTGCATTTTAATGAAAACAAACCATAGTGTCCCACTATCTACAACTTTCATGAAACTTAGCTGTAGATGTTTTGACACTACAAATAACTCAACTAATTACGAGCCAGAGCTGCATTCCAGACAAATCGGAAGTCAGAGGCCTGTGGGCTATACTACGAATCTCGATTAGTGCGTTAGCAAGGTATGTTGCGCTCTAAACCATGGTATGATGTGACACAGAAAGTGGGTCTGTTTTAGCGTCGCTGTATCACCATGGTGTCTTATGCTGCCAACCAAACCTGGGGTGCTTTTCCCAAAACCATAGTTGTTTACCTGTTAGCAACTTAGTTGGTTGGCAATGGGAAATAAGTTAGCAACTATGTTTTGGGAAACGCACCCCTGGTTGGGAGCAGGTTATGTGCTAAGTTATAGCTCAAATCGCGTAAAACTACCGCCTACTGACCGATCATTTATTTAAAAACGAAGTTATCTCACGTGTTGGATTCTGTCATATATATTACAAGTGGACTTCACGTTTGTGGATAACCTGCTTTCTTTAGCCCATTAAACGGAACAAACAACAAATGGAATTCTGGATTACAGAATCAAATGAGCGTGCACACACGCAGGTCACACACAGCGCACATTAACAAGAGGCCCAAGCAAGTAGAATTCTAGTCTTACCATTGACGAAAAGTCTTGAAATGAACTGCAACAGTCTTTGAAACTACAGTCCCTCTGTCACTGATCCATATGCAGCATCAATGTTAATTGGGGCAACTTGAGGAAATCCTCCTCAGTTGAACGAGATGACCTTATAGCCTACCGGTAGCCTATGTCTTTACCACAGTAGCCTATGCAATGCAAATAGGACTGCCTTCACATAGTAGGCCTAGACTTAATTTGCTTAGTTTTCTTTGGTCTTAAAATCTCCTGATAGGCTAACAACTTTTTTTTAAAGTCACCCAAGACCTGAAATGCACATGCGTTGTCACGGCTACATAAACAAATCTTGCACACAGGAAGCTGTTAGGTCTTTTTTTTTTTATTCTCAAAAAACAAACGTTTGCATCATGTAAAGCAGATCTGTTGGTTACCCAACATAATAAGCTATTTTAAATGTAAAGCTTCCAATGCATATCGCCCCCATGTGTCCGAACCCGACTACAATTTCTAAATATTTGTCCGAACCCGACCCGACCCGTCGGGTCCCGTCGGGCTCGGGTCGGGTAGCCACACTCTACTATGGACGTGCATACCATACAACATCTGATGACAATCGATTTATTTTATGTTAGTCACTAAAAATGACCGCAGTCTAGATTACGCTATTGCTCATAAATGCGGAAGTAATCGATTTTTTTATATAGGCAGTCTTGTGCGTCTCCACGTTTCACGATTGGCCAACATCATCCCAACACAGAGAACGCGCACAGATCTGAGCTGAAAGCCTAGTTTTATAAATATATCACATAACTGCAATCGTAGTATCACTTCCCTTATACCCCAAGTTGAGGCTTTGTGTAGCTTCGATATGTCTATATAGCCTAGATATGTCTAACGTGCTTCGTAGTATACCCCATTGTTCAGTTTAGGGTACATTCTGATTGGCTCTGGAACTTCAGAGTTGTGTGGAATGCAGCATCAGTAGCCTAGACCTAGGAGATGTACCAATAAAGAAGAATCGACATAACAGTACAGTGCATTTTATTCATTCCCATATGGATGAGGCCTTAATGTCATTGGGCAGCTGCCTGTTTTTCAGTTCCCTGCCAAATTCAGCACAGTAGGACACTTAGGTCACTCAAGAACTATCTCTCTCATTAGAAGCGTGGAAGTCCACAAGCATGCTTTGAGATTCCCGCTACCAGTTTGCCTATAGATCACTCACAAGCTTGTCTGCCCACAGGTTCAGCACCCACGAAGAGGCAGCTCACGCCATTGTCTCTGTGAACGGCTCATCTGTAGAGGGACACACAGTCAAGTGCTACTGGGGCAAAGAGACGCCAGACACAATGAGTCCCATGCAGCAGATGCCTCAGGTACCACAGTCTCTTCCATTCCAACATGCTTAGTCTGAGTCTACAATACTCAGTACTCAGCAATATTCAATATACTTAGTATACAATATCCAGCCATTTACCTTGAATGATGAGCACACCTTACATCCCTGTTGCTTAGTGTTCTTGAATTAATTAATTTTGAATAATCTTAAAATAGCCATTTTTTGATACAATCTTGGTGTGACGTTTGTTTTCAATATTTGTTGATTTGTTTATTTACTTTCCTCCTCCTCCCACATCACCTGCAGCAAAACAAGGTAGGCTACAGCCCAGCCCAGCCCTATGGCCAATGGGGCCAGTGGTACAGCAACACCCAGCAGATTGGCCAGTACGTGCCCAACGGATGGCAGATGCCCTCCTACGGCGTGTATGGCCAGGCAGCCTGGAACCAGCAGGGCTATAAGTAAGATGGAAGAGGGAAGGAGGGGGTAAGGCACCTCCTTCATTCACCAGGGTTCCCGCCAAAACCACCCGTCGGACCACAACCCCAAGCCCTGCCGAGAAATACACAACAGGCAGAGGCCTGAATTGTCCACCAAACACAATATACTTAACATTTACCTTATTTTTCTCACAAAAGGAGATTGACCCCTACATTTCTGTCTTTTTCCCTCCCTTTACTTTAAAATGCTGTGTAAATGGGACACTGCAGCTTTGCTGCTTTTTTTGAAACGGACTCGTTACTTATTGTTTTTTTTTTGTTTTGTTTTCTTTCTTTTGTCATAATTGTGTATTTTTTTTCTTTTGGCTCAGTGATGGTAACATCTTGATGATGAGCTGCTGATTAGATTAAAAACTCCCAGGACTGATCCAGATGTGAGGGGGACTCACCGATTGATTTTTAAATGTCGTCCCAGTGTCCTCTGACATGGCGGATTGGTGTGGGCGCCAGACGCTTCTCTGTTTGCAGAGTCATGTCATGTTTTTTTAGTCATTTTGCATTCTTCCTGTACTTACTCATAACTCTGAGAGAGGAAGTAAATGGTCAGAATATGGTCACATAATTTATTTGTTTGACTTGACCCCTTACTGAAAGATGACAAGTACCCTCGTTATGTTAAACTAGTGTATTTACTTAAGATATCAGGGGGGTGAGTTGACTTGGCATCTTTCAGGTCCCAATTGAGGATTGGCTTTTCCCATGGTCTGTTTTGTTTCGTTATGTTTTGTTCATGGGTTAAGTTTTTAAAAGAAACAAACAAGAAATTTGCCTTTTTTGTTTTCATAAAGAAACATTTGTTGTGTATGATGACTTGTGTATGACATTATGAAAGATGCTAAAAAAAATCAGGTTGTACTGCATTGGAGACATTAGTAAATTCATGTATGTGAAAGATTGATACTGTGCTTTTTCCTTCAGTCCCTCCACAGTTCTGTTGAGACCATCTAATTTTATCCACCATCTAATCCGTATTGATCCGTAGAGTTGAGATATGCAATTTTAGCTAAACTGTTTTACATTTCTCCTGTTTGTTTTGCACTGTAACATTAGTAGACCAAAGACATCTATGGCCACAGTAGCTTAATTATTTATAACTGTAAAAGCATTGAAGATGCTGGTACTAATGTTTTAAGTGCATCACAGTACACATTTAGTTGTAATAAACACATTTTGGAAGTCCCTTATAAATTTGTCATGTAAATAATAAACAAACAAAACCATTTCAGAGCTTTTAGCATACATGTTCAAAATTGTTCTCCTCCAGCTACTTTGATTAAAAAATGAACTGAATATATTTGGCAATGTTCACCGATTAACTTCTTTTCTCAAGGTATTATACTAGTATTCTCATAAGGAGTGAGATTATTCTTACTTCTCAACATGAACGTTCCAAGGAGTACAGTTTTGATAAATTCCTAGCATTAAGACATTTTGCATTCTTTAAATGATATCCTGTCTTTATTTCTGACTTTGTTTTTTTGTAAAATAGCGTAATTAATGGAAATTTCCCCATAATTTGTAAATACAGCAAAAGACGACATGATTAATTTTGTTGCCTTATTTAGTAGTCGATCACTTAGGTTCCATCTTAATGTCAAGGCAGTGCCTGAGGACACCTACAGAACAAAATCTTTTTTTAAGGGGTGTTTCATTCCTGGTTTTTGAGATATCTATGCTACTTTGATCAATACTTTCTTGCTTTGTCTGATTAAAATGCTGGTGCATGGAAAAAAATACTTGTTGGAAGTTTTTTGCTGTCAGATCGACCTTTTTCACAGAAATGATTCGCTAACCTGGAAGCATCAGCAATGGTCTCCTATGAATCTATCAAAGCTAGTATCAGTGTGGTTTTGCCAGTGTCTCAGTTTTGAGCCCATTAAACACCATGACAACATACCTGCAGTAGAATGTTATAAGAATAGAACGCCAGATGTTATATGATGTCACAGTATGGACGTGAATGTTCTGTGCCTGATCTACTGAGTCCAGTCTGAGTGTATGGGTAAATGAGCTGTAATCGTGGTATACACCTACCTCACATCTGCATGCATCAAATGTTGCCAGCAAAGCAGAGTAGGCTTCCCTGTGCACCACCAACCAGCTTTTAGTCCTCTGCTGTGTCTACCTGGAGCCACAGCTGTTTGCGTTATGGAGGGCTTTAGCAAACCTGAGCCACATCTGCTCCTCCCTTACTGTGTCTACCGTGGTCATCGGGTATGGTGGGTCCACCTGTGCTCCTCTCTGTCTGTCTTCCTGGGAGGGCTGCTGCTCCTTCTACTCCTCAGGAGCTGCCACTTTGGCCTCAACACAGTTGGCACGGTACTGCCTGAATGGACGTGGAAACGTCAGGGAAAAGTGAGTGATAAAGATTCATTTTTCAGGTGTTTGCATACCTGTGTACTTAACTTGTATAATCATTCTCAGACCACAACCGCTAAAAAACATTTAAAGATAAGGCAAGGGCCTACGTTTGTGTAGTTAGTGGTCAATACTCCATATTTGCATGGATCTTATAAATGAAGCTGACCTTTGGTGTCCATATCAGGCTATGTTGACCAACGTAAGTCTGAGCTCCGATTTGAAAGAATGGGCAGTGAAGGTCATTTCTGCCCAGCATCTCTCAGGACAAATCCTGGTGGGTCATAGCTTCAACTGATGTTTTTGTTTTACCAATAAACCTCAAACACTGTAATGTATGCTTTACTGCAATGCTCTCAAATACATTCCTTTTGATCAAATGTTTTGCTCTCTACCTGTCTCCTATTTGTGTCAAGATGGTTTTTTTTTTTTGCTTCAACACTGGATCATTCATACTGTATCTACTCCAAACACCAGAGTAAGTGATTTTGCCATTATCTGGGTTATTCCGAGAGGGAAATGTAGGCTAATTTCTCTCACATCCCATCTCTTTCAGACCTGTTGAGTATTGCATAGAGAAGCATGGCATTGCATCTCTTATAGACCTGATCTTCAACATTATCCATCTTCTTCATTTTGGACTCAGGGTGAGTGAGTCCTCAACGCCTTCCACCTTTTGCACTGAAAAAAAAAAAAAAAATCCACAGTTTATCAACATATTTTGTTTTCTGGGACATTGATTGTTCACCAGTGTACATTCTCCTAACAGTTTCTTGCAGCACAGGATCTGCTTCAGTTCTGGGTGGAAATGAAGACGCTGGTAGATTTCATAACCATTCCTCCATTCTTCATCATGCTCTTCACACGTCGAGCATGGATAGGTGAGGTGTAGTCTCTTTGGCAGAACGCCAGAACAACAATGTGAACAATATACATTTTTAATGGTTTCTTTATTGGCTACTGACCACCAGGGCCACCAAGTTTATACACCTGTCAGTCATAGTGTTGCACAATGCAGTGATACTAGAAAGGTATTGCAATCCATTTTATTAGCACAGATGCATTAAGAATGGTATTTTAATCAGGTTTTAATAAAAGCCATATTTTTTATCTTTTTTTCTAAGGAAAAAAAAAGAAAGTTCCAGGTTCTCTTGTCTAGGTATATTCGATTACTGATGGTTTTGCCGTGGTATCATTTCAGTATTGCGATTAAGATAATTAGGCATAGTATCATATCAAAGTCATAATTTTGTTATAATTTAGTTCGGTTTAGCTTTGCCTGCCTGTGGTAATTTTATCAACTTTTTCATTGTTCCATTCCATGGGTTTGTATGCATTCTCCTCCACCTCATGTCTCCTGCAGGACTAAGATTCATCAGGGCACTGAACATCCTAGAGCTTCCATTGATCCTGCAAATACTTGGCATACTCAAGAGCAAGTATGTGTGTGAGCACAAGCCAGAGATCAGAACTAGATTTAAAATTCCTCACCTCACACATCTGTAACCCCCACTTTCTCTCTTCTTTATTTAACAGCACATCTCTGAAGCTGTCCCGCCTTATTGGCATTATAGTAGGAACTCTCCTCACCTCTGCTGGGCTCATCCATCTGGTATGTCATCAAGCAGTAGCACGTTTAACTCCTCGGAATTGCAAATGCAATTCAAATGGATTTAAGCTATAGTCGTTTTGGACAGACAAAAGATGCACTGTGGTAGTTACAGTGTTTCTCGATTGGTAAGATGCACTTAATGAAACTGGGATCCACTTGATCTTTATCTTCACTTTCTGATCAGAGCAGATGTCATCGCTTGCAAATGTGTTAACCATTTGTCATTGGTTTTACGCCCTTTTTCTAAAACATTTAACATAGCTCTCCTAGAAAAACTCCAAACTACTGGATTAGCTGTTTTGACATAACGGTAAACATCTATTAACAGCTTACAGATATTGCTTGCATAATTACGAACCTCTAATGTCTGTGTGTGAAACTCCTTTGCACAATTCTTCAGTCACTCTTTATCCTTAATAATAACACCTCAGAGCTGATATTTGCAAGCATGGATCAGAGAGGACAAAAGCAGAGTAATCATGAAAAAGTATTGGTTATTTCTTAAAGAAGGATTCAGATGTTTACTTGAGGTCTATGTCAAAGAAAACTGGCATTTAATTTGTACTTGAATGGACAAATTTGCCTAGTCATCTATACTGTATGTAACAGACACCAGTTGTGCAGTTCTGCATAATCTTTGGTATTTGTCTTTCATTGTATGTCTCATGACAGTTTGAGAGCTCAGGTGACCCCTGGCTGGATTTCCGTAATAAGGCACCTCTCAGCTACTTCAACTGCATCTACTTCCTGGTTGTCACCATGTCATCAGTGGGTTATGGCGATGTGAACATGAACACTGTGCTGGGTCGCCTTTATATCACAGTCTTCATTGCAATTGGCCTGGTAAAACACACACACACACACACACACACACACACACACACACACACATGCAAACATCACTCTCTCGTCTTACCCAACTCAGATACATTTCTGTACTACTGGAGTGTTACTGACCATCTACCCTCCCCCCCTCACACACACTCTCTATAGGGCTTGTTTGCTACCTTCGTCCCAGAAGTTGTTGAGATCGTAATAAACAGGGAGAGATTCGGTGGGAGATATAAAGATGAAGGAAGACTGTACGGCTCGCCACATCATACAGCATGTTAAACCCCACACAGTGTATCAATACACAGATTCAAATGAGATATACAGTATATACATATGGAATGATTAGAAGAGTTATTTCATGGTGGTGCTGAGTCTAATGGTGTATTGTATTTGCATTAGGCATGTAGTGGTGTGTGGCCACATCACTCTGGCTAGTGTCTCAGCATTCATGAGAGAGTTTCTCCATGAGGACAGGGGAGACGTTAATATCCGGGTGATTTTCTTGGGGAAGTGAGTATGACAGCGTTATGATGGAATAAGAAATATTTATTAAACATGTTATTGTTAAAGGTAATTAAATTAAATATATTCATCAATGTATTTCACATACACCACTACCAGTGGATCACACGCCTCAAAGTGCTTTTTAGAACTCAAATTGGTCATTTATCTATAGAACTTCCGTAACTCACTGTTTTACATGCGTTCTCTTTTACATCTGCCTTTTTTCCAGCTTTTGCCCTGACCAAGAATTGGAGGCTTTCTTCAACAGGTGGTTCATGCATGTTGCCTTCTTCCAAGGCTCTGTTTTAAAGCAGAAAGACCAGGAGAGAGTGATGGTAATGAGCCCTGCACGCACACATGAATATACTGTGCTTACATACTGTATGAAAATATATATGTATACATACGGTATCTCAGAAAAGTGAGTGGGTGTACATCACATTTCTGCAAATATTTTATTATATCTTTTCATGGGACAATACTGAAGAATTGACACTTTGATACAATGTAAAGTAGTGAGTGTACAGAGTGTATAACCGTAAATTTGCTGTCCCCACAGTGTTTAATGTCTAAACCGCTGGCAACAAAAGTGAGAACACCCTAAGTGAAAATTTCCAAATTGTGCCCAAAGTGTCAATATTTTGTGTGGCCACCATTATTTTCCAGCGCTGCCTTAATCCTCTTGGGCATGGAGTTCACCAGAGCTTCACAGGTTGCCACTGGAATCCTCTTCCACTCCTCCATGACGACATAACAGAGCTGGTGGAAGATAGAGACCTTGCGCTCATTCACCTTCTGTTTGAGGATGCCCCACAGATGCTCAATAGGGTTTAGATCTGGAGACATGCTTGGCCAGTCCATCACCTTTACCCTCATCTTCTTTAGCAAGGCAGTGGTCATCTTGGAGGTGTGTTTGGGGTTGTTATCATGTTGGAATACTGCCCTGCGGCCCAGTTTCTGAAGGGAGGGGATCATACTCTGCTTCAGTATGTCACAGTACATGTTGGCATTCATGGTTCCCTCAATGAACTGTAGCCACCCAGTGCCAGCAGCAGTCATGCAGCCCCAGACCATGACACTCCCAACACCATGCTTGACTGTAGGCAAGACACACTTGTCTTTGTACTCCTCACCTGGTTGCCGGCACACACGTTTGACACCATCTGAAACAAATAAGTGTATCTTGGTCTCATCAGACCACAGGACATGGTTCCAGTGATCCATGCCCTTAGTCTGCTTGTCTTCAGCAAACTGTTTGCAGGCTTTCTTAGAGGCTTTCTTTAGAAGAGGCTTCCTTCTGGGATGACAGCCATACAGACCAATTTGATGCAGTGTTGTGCAGTCTGAGCACTGACAGGCTGACCCCCACCCCTTCAACCTCTGCAGCAATGCTGGCAGCACTCATACATCTATTTTCCAAAGACAACCTCTGGATATGACTGGATATGAGCACATGCACTCAACTTCTTTGGTCGACCATGGCGAGGCCTGTTCTGACTGGAACCTGTCCTGTAAAACCGCTGTATGGTCTTGGCCACCGTGCTGCAGCTCAGTTTCAGGGTGTTGACAATTTTCTTATAGCGCTGTAGGCCATCTTCATGTAGAGCAACAATTCTTTTTTTCAGATCCTCAGAGAGTTCTTTGCCATGAGGTGCCATGTTGAACTTCCAGTGACCAGTATGAGAAAGTGTGAGAGCGATAACACCAAATTTAACACACCTGCTCCCCATTCACACCTGAGACCTTGTAACACTAATGAGTCACACCGGGGAGGGCTAATTTGGCCCAATTTGGACATTTTCGCTAAGGGGTGTACTCACTTTTGTTGTTTGTTGCCAGTGGTTTAGACATGAATGGCTGTTTTGAGTTATTTTGAGGGGAAATTTACACTGTTATACAAGCTGTACACTGACTACTTTACATTGTAGCAAGGTGTCATTTTTTCAGTGTTGTCCCATGAAAAGACATAATAAAAATATTTACAAAAATATGAGGGCTGAACTCACTTTTGTGAGATACTGTAACTGACTGCCATTTGTGTTTTCATTTGCCCATTTCCATTTGTTTTCTTGTTCAGCTGAATAAAGCGAGTGCTTGCTTGATTCTATGTGATAGAGCTGCAACAGACCCACACAATGAGGATGTCACCAATCTCATGAGGTAAAATATTTTCTTTCTTATTCCTTCTCTCGTTCCCTGACATATTATTTAATTAGAGTCATCTGTAAATTGACGTGTGTAATCACATATCAATTTTGACACCAGGGTGATCTCCATTAAGCAGTACTGCCCCAACACCAGAGTCATTGTGCAGATGTTGAAACACAACAGCAAGGTGGGATCAGCATACAGCAGTCAAACTATGAGCATAGTACCCATCTCACAGGTCTCATCTCCACACCTTCTACAGCTCCAACAGCTCTAGACACCTCCACACTCCTCCAACATCTCCACACACCTTCTTACACCTTCAACACCTTGTTACGCCTTATAACTAGTTAACTTAAATAAAGGAGAATAGTAAACACAAGGACGTAAATGGTTGAGATGACCGGTTTATTGATAAATCAAAATAAAAGTTCAAACAGACAATCACACCAAAAGTATGAAGACGGCTAGGCCTAAACCAAATAGTAACAAACAAACACATAAACATACAAACACTAACCTCCCCACTGGGAGTAGTTTTGCCGAATCCGGCACACCCTGGCCACACTAGGCCAGTATTTTGCTACATCGTAGCCACTCTCTCCACTGAGAGTAATTGCCGCACTCGGCACACACTACTGTAGTAATCTAAAAAATGAGCAGGTCAAGATCACACAGCATGACAACAGCTCATTACAATACGCAACATAAAACAAACACAATACACACATCCACGGCTCTCACACAACAGTGGATGCTGGCGGGCTCAAAGGCACTGAACTAATGCCATCTTGGGTCTTTTAAGGGCTGTCCAATCAACCCCAATTAGGAACTCCCTTTCCGGCAATCAGCAGTAGGTGGGACCTAAACAAGGGCAAAGGCAAAACACAGAGGCAGACGGCCGAAACACACTAAGACAGACGGCCGTAACAACCTCCACACACCTTCAACATCTCCACATGTCTCCAAACTCCTTCTTACACCTTCAACACCTCCACACAGCTTCAACATCTCCACACACTTCCATACATCTCTATACACACCTCCAAAATCTCCACAAATCTCAAACTCCTCCACACATCTCCAGCATCTACAACATTTCCACACATCTTCACACACCTCCAACACCTCTACACACCTTCAACATCTCCACACATCTCTACACATCTCCATACATTTTCCTCACATCTCCACACCATATCTCTTCTCACTTTGGCACCCTCACATCACCAGGCTTACCTGCAGAATGTGTCCAACTGGGAGTGGAGCCTGGGCGACGACGTCATCTGCCTGTCCGAGCTCAAGCTGGGCTTCATGGCTCAGAGCTGCCTGGTGCCAGGAATCTCCACGCTCCTGTCCAACCTCTTCAGCATGGAGGGCTCAGTGGAGGTCAGTGCACACTGTCCTGAGGAACAACCTTGGAGGCAAAATGACATATCTTGTAATGTGATTCTACACATCTACACAGTCACAGATATAATTAAAACAAAGTTCCTGGCCTTTCGAAGGCCCCAAAAAATCTAGTGATGACCTTAAATGTAGGATTGCATGTTTAGCATTTTTGACAATGAGGCTACCACAGTGGGCTGACATTATTTCATCAGCTGTTGATTATTCTGAAATCATGTGTGACATATGTAACCTTACTACATTGCAGTGTGTCTCACCCTGATGTTCTTGCTTTTTCAGAAAGAAGATAATTCTTGGCGGAAGCTTTATAAAGAGGGCATGTACATGGAGATTTACACTGAATACCTCTCCAGCACTTTCACAGGTCTCTCATTTGCAGAAGCCTGCAAGTAAGTGGTAGTTTAGTTGATTTTAAAGTAGCTGCCTGGCTATTGTAGCTGTTGGCTGCAGCAACTTGAGATAGGTAGCAACGATTTTCTTTACCGACAGTACTCGCTTACCTCGAGAAACAGGCACCTGCGTGAAAGATATCTGGAGCTCTCCTTTAAGTGACTGACCTAAGAACAGAGTTGCCAGGGCCCCTCTTTTTCATAGTTCTCCTCACTCCACAGATTGTGTTTCCTGAAGCTGCATATGATTCTGATTGGGATAGAGTATCAAAGCGGGGAGGAGGAGTTCTGGTGAATGTCAATTCAATTATTTCACAAAATCATTTGATGTTTTTGGTTACATACCCTACACTTATTTTTTCTTGATATAATCATTTTGAATGTCAATATTGGTCTTTTTTGTCAGTGTTTTAGTGAATCCCCCGAGCCATATCAAGATTAAGCACAAGACCCTGGGCTTCCTCATTGCAAGCGATGCAGCAGACGCACGTAGGTACGGCTTCCTTCCCGCTTGTGTGTCCATATGTGAGTAGACATTTGTGTGTGTGTGTGTGTGTGTGTGTGTGTGTGTGTGTGTGTGTGTGTGTGTGTGTGTGTGTGTGTGTGTGTGTGTGTGTGTGTGTTTGTGTGTGAGTGTCTGATCGTGCATGTTTGTATTATGTGAGTGAGAAAGTGAGCATAAACTTTGTCACATATTATGGTACATTTAATCAGTTATGGCACATGGAATATGTGTGTATTTATTCAGACTGACTCTGTATGTTTGTATTTTTCCTATTATAGAGCCAGTTTTTATTGTTGCATTTGCCACAGTGACATTGATGATATCTCCAGAATGAAACCATGCAAGTGTGTGGATGGTAATGCCCTTGCTCATGTACACTTTTCAACCACTAGGTGGCAAACTCAGAACACTTTCTCCAATCTTTAGACAGAACCTGCTGTTGTGATTATAGCTTTTAGAAAGCCTTTTACTATTGCCTATTGTTTTGTGCTTGAGCACACAATCTGCTGTTGATTTATGTCTTTCATAAACTAATGGATTTTCACCAGTTTCCATATCCTCATCTTCACTCCTGAGCATTAGACAGCCATCTTTGGGAGTTCTCCCCTGGTAAGTCCTGAGGGCAGACCAAACAAGCAACTAGACATTATAAAATTAACCAGGACTGATATATTTCCATTTAGACTCTTATAAAGTCGCTTAAAATGTTTGTTTGTGGGTGTGTTTGTAGTGTTTCAAAGGGAGCAGTGAGGAAGAGGCATGGCAGTTCTGAAATTGCATTATTACCCTTGGTGGATAGGACAGGATTAATACCCTTCCACATCAACAGCATACATGCATCCACATGCATGTATACACATAATGCATGTGGATGCATTATGGACAATGACATCCTGTCATAGTCATTGGCAATGGCATCCTGTCATAGTCATTGGGCAGCCGTGGCCTACTGGTTAGCGCTTCGGACTTAACCTCTCACAGCCTCCCCAGCGCCGCTGTTGATGCAGGCAGCTCACTGTGCCGGGATTAGTGTGTGCTTCACCTCACTGTGTGTTAACTGTGTGCTGAGTGTGTTTCACTAATTTCACTAATGTGGAGCTGGCCGACAGACAGACAGACAGGCAGACAGGCAGACAGACAGACAGGCAGGCAGAGAGACAGGCAGACAGGCAGACAGGCAGGCAGGCAGGCAGGCAGGCAGGCAGGCAGGCAGAGAGACAGGCAGGCAGATAGAGTAAGCAGAGGCTGGATTGACGGGCTGATGAATGGGTGCTGCTCCCCCAGCCGTCCCCATTCGCAAACCGGGCATTAATATTGGGAAAGGCTGTCAGTGGCGAGAGGGGCACGTCAGCGGATGAGTTAGCGGGCAGATTAGAAGTGAAATCTATCAAAGTCCCGTCCCACCCTGCTCCCGCCTCGCCGCCACGTCCACGGCCTCTCAGCGCACTGTCTCAACTTTCACTGCTCTTTCCCTGTGTCTCTGTCTCTCATTTTGGTTTC
>NW_027468848.1:26304081-26311581 GCF_046254945.1 Alosa pseudoharengus | reverse complement strand
CAACCTGATCAACACGCTGGTGACGG
This sequence comes from Alosa pseudoharengus, assembly GCF_046254945.1. NCBI lineage: Eukaryota > Metazoa > Chordata > Actinopteri > Clupeiformes > Clupeidae > Alosa > Alosa pseudoharengus. Next base: position 26,311,555 of record NW_027468848.1, on the reverse strand, counting down.
GCGGAGACACGCCCGCCCTGGAGGCCCAGCTGGCAGAGGACAACCATCTGCGCGAGGGCGATATGAGCCCGCGACTGAATATGCTGCGCCAACGCTCCAAACTGGCACAGCTGCAGCTGGATGACGAGCCCCTGTGCCACCTGCATGTAGGGCACCGCACTATTCTCTAGGCCTGTAGAATGCACACAATGCACAGATACCGCTACTAGTGATCAGTGTTGGGCAAGTTACTTCAAAATCATAATGTATTATGTATTACTTATTACTGTCTTTTAAAAGTAATTTGTTACATTATAATATTACTGTCTCTGAATTGTAAGGCATTACACTACTATTGCATTACTTTTAAGTTACTTTCACCAAAATATCTAGAAATATGAATTTGCCATTCTAAATGCAGTTTATTACGCTCAATGCAGCTTGCTCTTCCAATGGAGGGAGATGTGGTTTAGCATAATGAGTGAGCTAGGCTTAAGGCTAACAACAGTAGAATGCAATAGGCGCAGTGCTCATGATGCAATACAAGGAACAATCATAGTCAGAATTTTGTTAAAAACCGACAAAAGGTCAAAGTCTGCTAAATTGTGATAGAAATACTGTAACTTTAAGGCCTAGGCCTACTCATTAAAATCAATAGAGAGCCTACTATATTGTAAATCAAAGCTTAAAGGAACCGTATGTAAGATTGTGGCCAAAACTGGTACTACAATCACTTTCAAATTACTGTAGAGCGGTGTATCCCCTTCCCCTCCCCTCTGACTGGCAGAGTTGGCAACCGGATGACGAAACACTACTGACTTTGTGATTAGTAGATAGGTGGAGGGTGGCGCATTAGGCCAAAACACAACATGACAACATCAACATCAGTTGAGGGCTGCAACTTCACTTTTTAAATGACAATATCCTGGCCAGACTACTGTTGTCAGTGATATAAGTATTTGAAATGAACATGATATCTTAATGTCTAGTGACATATCAGGGCAATTTTATGATTAACTGAAATACATTTTTTACATACGGTTCCTTTAATAAAGACATGTCAAGATGGTGGCCTGCTGGCCATTTCGGTGCCCTAAGTGAGTGGCTTTGAGTGAGTGACATTTAAATGATAACTCAAACACTCAAACACCTGTGTGTTTTTAAACATTAATTTCTGAAGAAATTATGTTTTACCTATAAATGGTGCACTGTCACTTTAAGAGCATTGATCTTTAGGTTGTCATAATGCCCTTTTGCCAGCTCTTGTTTACAAGCCTTATTTGTTTGAGTTACATTGATAGCACAATATTAACAATAATATGCACAATGTTAAGTTGTTTGAAGCAACCTTCATTGCTTTGGAAATGGAAGTATGCAATGACATGTTGCTTCACATTTCGTTTTGCGAATACAAGTGAATTATGAGCCTGGTATCCACCTAGCTATCTGAATGGAATGCGTTTCAGTCGACTCAGCATATCATGTGCTTCATGTAGCCTAAATGCTTGGAAAACGAATGATTGAAGACCCACCAATTCTAGTACTACGTGGTGATTGAGAGAACCCAAAAGGTATCAAACTTGCATGTAACATCGTGTTAGTGCATTTTGACATTGTAAACGTTATTGATGAAGAGTGAAACGCAGTTTGTAATAAAGCTACTAATCATTGGTTACATTTGGGTGCCCCCTCTGTCCTTTGGTGCCCAACGCAAAGTGCGTGATGCGCGTGGTGGGAGCGGTGGCACTGCCAGGCTACACAATCTTTTTCTGCATTTCTATCCCGTTATTCTCTTCAATTCAAGTTCACAGCACAAAGCTGACATGCACAACAGCATAGTTTGTGTTTTATCAAGAATCAAAAAGATTAGCGTGGCACTACTTTAGATGTTTCATTAATTTACTTGTGCTATTTCGCGAGGCATAGAGAGATCTTTCGGTTTCGCACACAAAGTGCACTAACTATTATGTTCTTCATAGCCTTGTCTCTGACAAGCTGAAAATAATGAGCGTAGGCTTATGTCCATCCCGCAAATAGAGTCCGCCTGCGAGTCTGCTGCAGCAGTCATATTCAACCAGTATCAGGAGATAACGTTCTACTATTTTGCGCTGATTTTTTCTCCTCTGTTGTTCTCGCGTGGTGTTTGCGAATATGTATCAAAACAAAACACCACTTAATTTCGGGTTAAATGCATTGTAACGCGCGTTACTGAAGTTTGTACCGAGTAAAATATTACCCAAATTTTTTTTGTAATGCCTTACATTACCACGTTATTACAGCAATAGCAATATATTACAGTAATTACATTACTTTTGTAACGCGTTACACCCAACACTGCTAGTGATACACAGATGCTAACTAAGAGTACTACTACTGATTTAACTGCAGTGAGGGAGGTCTGTAGAGTGCTACATGCAGGGTTGGAGGGTGTAGAGGGCTACGGGTCTTTATTCTCGTCTCCTGTAAGAATAAACATTACGTCGAGTAAGCTCTCTGGGTGAGTAAAATACTTGCAATATAATATGCAACAGTTACCCCACTGAAGCTGCCCTTGTGAATGCTATGACTATATTAAACATTTCAGTGACACTCTCCACCAGTCCAGTAGGACTGAATCTGTTGGATGAGCTCCTTAGTAGCTTAGTACCATTTTTGGTCATAACAAAACTCGCATACAGCACCAGCAGGCTGGCTCTTGAAAAACACATCACCCTGATTATCTTGAATGTAGTAGTAGTAGTATTGTTGCATGTTTGCTGAACAACATCATTGCACAGTTGCCATAAAAACACACATGGAGTTGTATTGCAATTATAGTTTTATTAGTATACTCAGTTCCATCACATATATACATTTCAGTGTTAACTGTTCGCTGAAACATTTATAGGCCACAGTTTACAACCACCTTTACTGCAATTGTATCCAGAGTTTAGACAGCATTGTAAATGTTCATTGTAAATGTCACATTCAGTCATTCAGAAAATCTTGTGCTTATCATTGCTGAGCAGTTAAACCAAACATGCCCGTTTCAGCAGTGCAATCTGGGAAATATTATGCTGTAGCACTACCTCGAATTAAGCACTTTAGTCTTGCTATGACTTTGCGTATATATGACATTGATTTGTTTTTGTTCTTCATTCCAGTGCCTCACATACAAAGATTTGTTCGTCCAGGCTTTGGACTCACTGGAGATTCTGTGCTTTGGGCTCTACCGGCTGCTGGATCCTCCCAACCCTTTTATGAAGAGGTACGCCTGAGGTTTCCCACACTATTCAATCGAGTGTTTCAGTACCCCCTCACCCTAGCAGGGGTAGTTGTAGTGTAGTGTGTTAAGGAGCTGGGCAAGCACGCAGTAGTCTGAAAAGTTGTGGGTTCAATTCACGGTTTCTACCGTTGTGACCTTGAGCGAGGCACTTAACCCCAAGTTGCTCCAGGACCCTGTAATGTAATTGTCATGTAAATCGCTCTGAATAGAAGCGTCTGCTAAATGAATAGATGTAAATGTAAATGTAGGTAAGTCAGTGGCAGACTGAGCCCTGAGCTGCCATGAGACTGTTACGTCTGTGCCAGCTCAGGGTCTGCTTCAGAATCAGAGTCCCTTCTCCCCTTGAAGCCCATCCATACATGCCCCCCTATGCACATTCTATTACATCTTCACTAGATCATGTCTTGTACTCTAGTCTCATTTCATCTTTTGGAAACTGTTCAGCTCAGGGACAATAGAATACATAGAAAGGGATGCATTCTACAGTCACTGATGTAGCTAAAGTTGCTAGCTAAACTGCCCCCCCACCCCCCATCAGGTTTGTGATCACGACCCCCCCAGGGGACCTTGTCCTGGATCCTGCAGATAAGGTCTTCTGCTCAGTACCCTTCCACCAGAGCCACAAGCTTACGCGGCGGAGATCCCAAAGTCCCATCTAGACCTTCGGGCGGATGAGGTCAGAGTGGACTGTAGACCACAGCATGTGACCTCTACAGATGTTTGGAAGAGAGACTACTTCCCTACTAAATTATGTTGCAAATAAAAGAAGAGCTGCAAGCAAAATACTTCCTATTTAGTTTGCTGATTTTACTTGGAAAATACACATGAACTAACAATTCCAGGACACTTGGAATGGTGTGTTTATATGTATGTTTTTTTTTTGTGTGTGCATATTACCTGATGTAGCAAGTACAGTGGTTCATAACCATTACATTATTGGTTGTAAAATAGTATTTGTGTGGTGAAATAGTTGCCCCAGAAAAAGGTCCATGATACTACATGTCTACAACTGTACAACAGTAGGGATTGTGAGATATGACATTAATAGGCACATCGGACAGGTTCAAGTCAATCATGTGAGGCTTTGTGGGGGATTGTAAGTCTTGTCCATGGGTATTTGTTAGTTTGTATTGTGGAGGTAAGTGTGTATACATAACGCTTGCTAGTTTGTGTAGTTTCAACGCGCACGCGCGTGTGTGTGGGTGTGTGGGTGTGGGTGTGTGAGTGGGTGTGTGCGTGTGTGTGTATGTGGGTGTGTGCGTGCGTGCGTGCGTGTGTGTGTCAGTGTCTGTCAGCAAGGGGAAGCTGAGTACTGACAGGTGTGTGTCACCCCATCAGCCTGCTGTCAGCACCACTGCAGAGACCAACAGCAGAGGACAGCGGCTGTCTGCCTTTGAGCCAGAGCTGTCTCCCTTACACACACACACACACACACACACACACACACACACACAGAGAGAGAGAAATAAACTCTCTGTCGCATACACTCATTTACACACACTTGCACAAAATCCCAAACCCACCCTCCCTTTTACAAACACACACACACACATGCACTCACACCTGTCCATATGATCACACACTCAAACTTTCCCTCCCCTCAGTCCTCATCGTTCACACAGTCAGGGTCAAACTTATTTAGGTCAACGGAGGTCCTCTATACAGTTCCCACTCATTCCAGCCCAAACTTTGTTTACATAACACAGATCTCTGTGTGTGGGTGTGGGTGTGTGCGCATGCAAGGGGTTGCATGCAAGTGTGTGTGTGTCTTATCCTCTACCTGAATAAAAAAATAACAGATTTCAGAGCATTTTGCCATTCCTGTGGAGGTCCTCTCCGTAGCAAGTGTTTATATAGCCCGGCAGTCAGGAGACAGAGTGATGTGCAAATCTGCAGTCTTTGAAAAGAGTAAAAAAAAACAGAGGTATTTTCTGACAGCGCTTCACGCTCAAGTTTTTCTCTCCTCACAGAGGAGACCGAACGATGACAGATTTATGGCAGAGATACACTGACAGAAAGGAGAGGGAGAGAGAGAGATAGAAAGAGAAGAGAGGAGAGATGGAGTGAGTGATAGAGCAAGATGACAGTGGCAACAAACGAGGGAGGAGAGAGGGGTGTTGATGAAAGGGGAGTACAGGGGTGGGAAGATAGGACTTGATGACAGCACGGTTCCCAGAACTCTGAGCATGGCACACACACACACACACACACACACACTCACACTCGCAGGTGTGTAACTGAGGTAGAGAAGGACAAGGCATGGAGGTGAAATGATCATATTCGTCACTGGACGTTGCTCCGCTGTGTTTTATTTGTTCATGTATACATATTCTATGAGGCTTGTGTGTGTGTGTGTGTGCGTGCGTGCTCGTGACTGTATGCCTGTCCGAGATCTTAAGTGCAGCCGCCACTCATGGTGACATGCAGGGCTCTGACAGCGCCCGCTTACCCGTGTCACTCAACATTACACACACACTGCCAGCCGAGCAGAGAGGGGGAGCTGGCCTCCTGCTGTCTCCTCGCCGAACACACACACACACACACACACACTTTCTCTCTGTCTCTCTTTCTCTCTCACACACACACACACTCACTCACTCACTACACACATACACACATAAACACATTCATCTACTAACAAAACTGCACCAGGAATATTTAGACAACTACTCAACTCACACACACACACACACACACACGCACACACAGCCCTCTCAGTGACTAACAACACTAACAAACAAGCATACAGTACACATGCAGAGACACACACCGATGCACAAAGCAAAGTGCAAAGCTGCAAACTTCTTTGTGCAATAATATACTGCTGATAGACACACAGCATCACTGTACTGCACTAACACAACCACCGTGGGCTGCTGTACTGTGCTCCCCCGTACCTCTCCCTGATATAATGTGGTGAGGGCTACATCTATATCTGCATCTCTATACAGTAAGTCTCGGCTCTTGCTTCACAGAGGCCACCCACTGTGTATAAACTTGTTTGACTCTATGCATTTTCCATGTGTGTGTTTGTTTAGACGGCAGATAGTGCTAGCTGTGTGTGTGTGTGTGTGTGTGTGCTGTGTGTGTGTGTGTGTGTGTGTGTGTGTGTGTGTGTGTGTGTGTGGGTGTGTGTGTGTGTGTGTGTCAGAGTTTGTGTTGAGATCAGTGCAGGGGCGGAGAGAGCTTGCTGCTACACGAGCAGGACCACACAGCCCTATGGGTGTTGCTGGTGCCAGCTGTCAATCAAACTCAATCAGGGGTGACATCAGTGCTCTCAACTCAATTCCCCTCTGCTGTGCTGACACACGTGCGCTGACACACACACACACACATACACACTCGCACACACATACACACACACACACACACACGTGCGCTGACACACACACACACACACACACACACACACATACACACGTGCGCTGACACACACACACACACACACACATACACACTCGCACGCACGCACGCACGCATAAATCCGCAAGCAAAACCATGACACGTAGGTCATAGTCATCACAGCAAAGTTGGCATAGGTTACCCTAAAGGTCAGAACAACTGAGGTTCAACTTATTTAGGTTATTTAGTTCAACTTAGAGATAGTGCCCTTGTGTATATGTGTGTGTGTGCATGCGTGCACATGTGTGTTTCTTTAGTCCTCTGTTAGTTGTGTGTGTGTGTGTTGTATTACGTACAGAACAAACATTTGTGAGTGTTTGGTGTTTTTTTTTTTTATTTGGATGGGAGTGTGTGTGTGTGTGTGCGCGTGCTCTCGCTCTCGCTCTCGCGCGCCCTTGTGGTTGTGTGTGTGTGGGTGGCGGAGCAGGGAGAGAGAGAGAGAGACATGCTTGTGCCTGTGGTCAGTCCAAGGGCGCGGAGTGCATGCCAGGCGGTGCGAGGTGGGCACTGAATCAGCCGCTCTGTCAGCGGCATAATGAGGGTGCCAGTGCGGCCCTCCACTCAGGAGGGTGAGTGACATTTATATGGGGCCCAGGTAGAGCTGGGTAAACACACCTCAAGAGCAGGAGAGAGGGAGAGAAAGGAGGGAGAGAGGAGGGAGGGATAGAGGGAAGGGAAGAGACAGGTACTGATGAAGAAAGAGTGCTACAATTGTGTGTGTTTGTGTCGATCTTTCTGTCTGTCTGTCTGAACAAATGTGTGGGTGTGTACATAGCGCTCCAACAGCAACCCAACCATAGCCGAAAGAGATTGATAGGAATCGTTGAT
>NW_027468848.1:26296581-26299081 GCF_046254945.1 Alosa pseudoharengus | reverse complement strand
ACACCCACACATACACACACGCAAACTCACTCTCTCTCACACACACACTGTGTCACTCTAACACACATTCACATAAACACAAACATACACCCACTCATTCACACATATACACACAACACACACACACACACAAACTCACTCTCTCACACACACTCTTACTCAAACACATTCACACAAACACACACACACACACACACACACACAAACTCACTCTCTCACACACACTCTCTTACTCAAACTCACTCTCTCACACACACTCTCTTACTCAAACACATTCACACAAACACACACACACACACACACACACACACACACATCTTTGTGTGTCATAGTGGAGCTGTCAAGACATACATCAGCTGTAAGCCGTGGCCTGAGGAAACACGGGGCAATTATGGTAATAAATAATAATAGGATTGGCTACATGACATCATGAGTGATGGGGCCCCTCTCCCAACTCATTTGCATGACTTTGCACAGCAATCATGGCCCCTCTAATGTAACACTAAGCAAATGAGGGCCCGCCGAAAATATTGTGCAATTTATCGCGAGTCAACTGGCATCGGACCGCAGTCTATAAATCACATTAAAACACATGCCCCCCGTGACAGCTAAATCAACATGGAGTAATTGCTTTGAAATGTGCTGGAGAAGGGAGGGGTGTGGGGCTCGGCTGGACAGGGAAGGAGGGATGTGGGAGGAGATGGTGGAAGGGGGGGGTGGGGTGTTAGTGTGAGGGTTCTTGTGTTTTTAACCTCCATGTGACACCACAAGCATATAATTTTGATGTTTTCTTGGCAGGCTTTTGGCAGCAGTTTGCTTGCTATGCAGGTTTAATATGCTGTAGGTATGGGTGTGTGTGCATTTGCGGTGTGTGTGTGTGTGTGTTAGTTGAATGCTGTCCATGTACCACACATGTGACAACATAAAATACAGGCACTTCCATTGATTGATACAGGCACTTCCATTGATTGTATTGATATACAATATGTAATGTTCAACATTTTCAGTTTAAAATACTACACACTTCCCCATAAAATTACAGCCACTTCCCTTGTAATTTCGGCAGTAAATCTCTGTAAAACTGTTGAAATGAGGAAAATTCATTATACTTATCCGTAATAACACAGCACCAAAGTTAGGTGGAACTCTGGCCGGTGTGAGTGAGGTGATGATTGCCTGCGTTCCTCTGTCCCACCAGCAGAGGGGGTTAGTTGCCATTGCACCCGGTGCAGGGAGCGTGCAGCAGGGTCCAGCAGCGTCTGCCCCACTCTCCTGGCCTACGTGCCTGGGCTCGGGCTCACACAATGGCAGCACTTGTGTCACCGGGAGGCTTCCCGCGCTGCGCTAACAGCTCGTCTCAGCGCCGTACACACACACACACACCCACACACCTGACAGATTTAGGAGCCGCTCACTGAATGGCCGCTTCATAGACTGTCAGGCCATGAGTGAGTGACTGAGAGTCAGTGTATGCGTTTGGTGTGTGTGTGTGTGTGTGTGTGTGTGTGTGTGTGTGTGTGTGTGTGTGTTAGGATAGAAAGGAGCCCAAAGTGTGTGTGTGTGTCTGTGTGTGTGTGTGTGTGTGTGTGTGTGTGTGTGTGTGTGTGTGTGTGTGTGTGTTAGGATAGAAAGGAGCCCAATGTGTGTGTGTGTGTGTGTGTGATCAGAGAGAAGGGCACCCTGTGTGTGACTGTGCAGGTGTGTGTGTGTGTGTGTGAGAGAGAGAGAGAGAGAGAGAGAGAGAGAGAGAGAGAGAGAGAGAGAGAGAGAGAGAGAGAGAGAGAGAGAGAGAGAGAGAGAGAGAGAGAGAGAGAGAGAGAGAGTGTGTGTGTGTTCTAATATGAAGCAAACACTGGCTTGTCCATCATCATCTATTACCCTGACAAGAAGTGAGATTAATGACTGCAAGGTCACAGAGGAGCACGATCCCCCACCCCCAGCACACACACACACACACACACACACATACACACACACACACACACACACACACACACACACACACAGAGCAAACCAGCAGCTGGAGTGTGAAGTGCAAACATAGATAGACATACACACACACACAGACACACACACACACACAGACACACACACACACACACACACACACACACACACACACTAAAAGGAAAATAAATACATCTTAAAATCAGCACCATGCAGTGTACAAACATGAGCAATGTTGATTAATTTTGTTTTCTTTAGACACTGGCCTGTTTTTCCTAGAAAAAAATCAATTTTATTTTCACTTTGCTCGACCTATAACATTCCCCAGGCCTATGTCTTTTTGGGAGAACGTTTGGACCTGGCATTTAAGGCAGTTACTCACCTTATCTACTCACTGGCAGCAGAGCAGAGGGGGTCACATCCCCACATCTACAATTTAGCTCCATATTACTTTCATAGCAAAATAAAATACTCATATTAGACTCCTTATAAGGATATAAGGAACTCACAATATGTTCCTCATTAATAACAACTCACAATCTTGAGATTGTGT
>NW_027468848.1:26281581-26294081 GCF_046254945.1 Alosa pseudoharengus | reverse complement strand
CTTTCTCTCCCTCTCTCTCAATCTGGTTCAGTCCATCTCTCTCTCAGTCTGAATCTCTCTGCATCTCCAATCTGCAGACAGTCTGCATGACTCTTGTCTATGTTTTACTTAGTCGTCTCTCAGTCGTTTCCCTCACCCTACTGTATCTCTTGCTCTTTTGCAATCTCCCTCTCTCTCACTGTTTCATTCTCTCTCTCTCACTGTTTCATTCTCTCTCTCTCACTGTTTCATTCTCTCTCTCTCACTGTTTCATTCTCTCTCTCTCTTCCTCTTTTTATTCTCCCTCTCTCACTGGTGCATTCTCTCTCTCTCCTTCTCTCTCTCTCTCTCATGCTCTTTTTCGCTGTCATGTTCTCACCCTGTCTGTCAGTGGCTGTCGTCTCCTCTTCACATTCTCTCCAGCATGCCATATCCTTAATAAAAATTTCATCACTGACACTCTTTTACTATTCTGGTACAGCTACTACCATATCAACTTGTAAAATGCAGACAGCATGATTAGATTTTTTTTTTTCACCCTCTGCTGTAATTGCATTTTATCCTGATTTAAATGTAGTGTTGCGCCGTCACTCACTCACTCACTCTCTCTCTCTCACTGTCATTCTGTTTACTTCTCATTTTTCCCCTACCTGGATTCCTCCTCCTCCTCCTCCTCCTCCCTTGGTCCATTCAGTGTCCACACTCCTGCTTCGCCCACCTCATGGCCCACACTACTCATGAGTCTCATGACCTTGTCAGTGTGTGTCCCCACCCCCCAAGCCCAGCCAGTGCATCCCCCCCCCCTGCTCCGACCCTCAACCAAACACCACCCCCCCCCCCCCCCACGTGCGCTTTCCTGCCTGCTTGGACAGACTAATCTGTGGCATCGCGCCTCTCCCTGCCCATCCATCAGACCGCGCACATTGTTTTGACGTCTAGTTAATTCTCGCCTGAAGATTTATCAAACTCTTATTAAGGGCTGCTGAAAGGCTCATTTATTGTCCTGATGAATGGTAATGATAGCCGCGGCGCACACTCCGGTGAATGCTAACTAATTTCTCGTCCTCCTCCCGCACCCCTCCACACTTATCTGGTTCTGCCCGGTGATCTGTCGCTTCTCCTCCTGTCCTCCACCTCCCTGTGCCACCAACCCTGTGTCATTCCTCTCTCTCTCTCTCTCTCTCTCTCTCTCTCTCTCTATCACTCTCTTTCTCTTCCACACACACACACACTAACACATATTTTATCTGTGTGTCTGTTTTAAGTAGAGACATCTATCCACTTGAATTTAAAAATACTGAATACGATCAGTATATAGATAAAGATAAAGTTACATTAATAAAATGTTTAAAAAAATACATTTGCTTTCTTTCTTTCTCTCTTCTTGTTCTTAGCATTAATAATAGAGCTCTTCCCGCTCCTCGTATCTGCTGATCTGGCTGGGCAGGAGATCCAGCATATGTCTCTGGTGCTTCATATCCTGCGGCTACTTCAGATTGGATCCCAAGGAAATGAATGAGAGTCCAGGGGGTGGCAGCAGGGCCGCACATGCTATCAGCCCATCGCAGTGTTCACTCACCAAATTATAAAGCCTCCCAGAACCAGATTACACTCCAAATTACCTCACTTGAGGGATTAAACATCCCTTTATGAGCACACGGGGGACTGCTCCAGGTTGGTGCTGTTCTTGCCCTGGTTAATTGTCACGTATTGTTTTCCTAAATGAACCATTAGTGCTTGTCTTGAAAAAGCCTCCTTTTAATTATTTAGCGCGGAGGAGGAACTGTATTAGCGGTGCTTGCACTTCTGCCATAAGATCTCATCGAAAATCAATAGAACAAGACGATGCCCTGACCAGCCCTGAAGCTACATCTCTAACACGTGAGCAGTATCTGTTTAGCTATACTGCACTGACTTTTTTTTTGTTGTTGCTGTGGTTGTTTTGTTCAAAGAGATCTGTAAGTAGTACCCCAGAGAGAGTCATGAGGGTCATGGTTGTGATGTAGCTCCATCTTTCCTCCACCCCTCACCCCCCAACGTCCTCCCCACCTTCTCCACACCCCACCCCCAAGTCACACACACCACCCCTCCCTCATTTACCCCTTGCACAGTCACCCCCAGGGGTCTTTAAATACTTTATTGGCCTGTAACATTACCTTAATGTCTCTGAGCATTTCATTTACATGCCGCCTAATGGAGACTGAAGGCAACCGTGTTCTGTGGCCAGGCCAATGCGAAACATATGTGGGTTCAATCTCTGTGCAGGGGTGTGTGTGTGTGTGTGTGTGTGTACGTACGTGTGTGTGTGTGTGCCTGCGTGTGTGTGTGTGTGTGTGTGTGTGTGTGTGTGTGTGAACGTTATGGTATCCTAGCTAAAGAGGCGAAAGGGGCACCTGGTGACGTTAGTTAGTTGCTTATGAGAGATGGGGGAATAGGGGCTGAGGAGGGGAACTCAGGCGATCCACGACTGCTTTGGTAACTTGATGTGCGTAGGCATATGCAGGCACTTAATGCATTTAATGCTGAACACGACACATATGTTCTCTCTCTCTTTCTCATACACACATACACACACACACACACACACACACACGCACACAGAAAGAGAGAGAGAGTAGCAGTAGCATTTACACCAATTTCCAACCTAGCCTCTCTAGAGTGTCACTTTCTTCAACTCATTGTCTTTGTCTGTTTTCATCCTCTCTATCTCTTGACTTTTTCCATTTTTTTATTTCACTTTCTTTCTTTTCTTTCAATCCTTCTGTCCCTCTAACCCCTTCTCTCTCTCTCTCACTTTCTCTCTGCAGATAGATGCTGGCTGGGTGTGGTGGTGGAGGAGGTCAGGCATTAGTTCTTGAGAGTGAAGATGGCGGGGGCCAGGGCATCCGTCAGGGCCTGTCAGCAGTGCGCTCCTCCATTAGAGTGCCCCAGGAGTGATGGGTAGGGCCTCCTGCTGCTCCAGGCCCATACATCACCCACATACACACATACTCACACACACACACACACACACCATGCATCATGTGTCACATGAGGACCCCCCTCACAGTAATGATCCTGTCTGTCCTCCACACAGCTATAAACACACACACACATACACACACACATACACACACACACACACACACACAGACTGATAGAGTGACTGATAGAATACAGTTAGCAAAATAGAGCAGAAAGAAAAATATGGAGCAGAAAGAGTCCATATTGTTACACTTGTTCTTTATTAGTTTACTACATTTTATCATCTGTGTAGCTATGTGGTATCTGAACTTTTATTTAAAATTAGATTACATAAGATAGGATATTTATATCACTTATCACTATGTGCACGAGTATGCCTTTGTGTGCGTGCGTGCGTGCGTGCGTGCGTGCGTGCGTGTGTGTGTGTGTGCGTGTGTGAGAGAGAGAGGTCTAGAGATGGCGATGGAGCATTTCCAGTGACTTCATTAAAGAATATGTATGGGCCCATTAGACAGCCAGAGGTCACCTTTGGTGTCTGAGCGAGGTACTGTAATCCATCGGCCTTAGAGTCTGCTGGCGAGATGATTCAATCAGCGGCAATGAAGATGTGTGGAGAGGGGGGGCTTAGCCCGCGCAGAGTGAAAGTGCTACCATCTACCTTCACCCTCCCTCCCTCCTTCCCTCCCTCTCCCCTTTTTTTCTCTCTCTCTCTCTCTCTCTCACATGCATTCCCTCGCTCTCTCTCTCTCTCTCTTTCTCTATCTGTCTCGCCCTCTTCTCTCCCGCTCTCCATGCTAGTTACACATCTATCAGTCCCATCCCTCACTGAGGTGATATTGGATCCTTCATGTGCTCCTGCAGGGGGCATACATCACACTGCCCGACACACACACGCGCCCTCTCTCCCATTCTTCCACTCCCCACACCGCACCGCACTACACCACACCACTGCCCTCACTAATCCATCCCTCTCTCCATCTCTCTCTTCCTCACTCTCTCGTTCTCTCTCTCTGTTGTTCCTTGTCTTCCTCTCTCACCTGCCCTCTGTCTTGCTCTCTTTTTTCTTCCTTTCTCCCTCCCTCCCCCGTCCTCTCTCTCTCTCTCTCTCATTTTGGTTTTGAAGACCTCATCATCCCAGGCGTTTGTGCAGGCCTGCCTCTCCGCCTGACCCTCTATGATTATGGATCACCTGTCCCCTTGACTGCGCCTTGTGCACCTGGGCCGCTTTTTCTGGCTGATCAGCACATTATCCATCACTCACGTTCCGTTTATGCTCCCTCTTTCTTTCTCTCTCTCTCACTCTCTCCCTCCCTCCCTCTCTCATTCTCTCGTCCTTCTTCTTTCATATTTATTTCTCTCTCTAATGCACCTGCCACTAGGTGATTGCCCCAGACTCCTGGGCGCTGGTTTTATTTAGCCTATCGGCCAGAAAAGCCTCCTCTCGGACGGCACCTCTCCCGCCTCTCCTCTCCTCCTCTCCTCAATCCTCATTCCCTCCATCCTCCTGTCCTCTGCTCTCAGAGGCTCTCCTCTCCTTCCCCTCGACTGCTTATTGCTCTATCAATCTCTCCCAGCAGAAGATCAATACACGCTGGCTTGCTTTTCCCTCATTCTCTCCCCTGTGCTCTCTTTCTTTCTTTCTCTCTCTCTGTATTGTCTCTCTTTTTCAGCTGTCTCTGTCTTCACATCCCTTGCTGCCTAACCTAACCACTAAAGGGACAACCTTTCAACACAACAAAATGCCAAAACTATATAAATTCTTATTGAAGTGGCCAGTTTTTACATAGATGCATTACAGTAGTGTACTTCCCATTTAAACTGTTTGTATGCTGCTACTAATTTTCTATTTCCTTATTTATATGAGCCCCTTATTTGTATAAGTTTGGCTGGTATAACTTGTGCCCTTGTTCCCACTGGTGTGCATAACAGTGTTGGCTTGGGAATGACATTGTACACTGGAGTTATTCAATCGCATATTAACTGATGCATTAAGTCATGCCCGAGGCAGGCCTGGGTAGTAATAGTTAATTTATAGAGATATTATAATGTTCTGTGTCCTGATAGAAAATAATGCTAAAATAGCATGTTGTAGCATTTGTGAAATATAAACATGTATTATTATCATTATTCTCACTCCTGCTGCAGCAGACATCAGTTTGTGTTGGTCAGGGCCCATATTCTGGTTTCTTTTAGTCATTTTCTACATCAATACAAAGAATTTCCGATCACACATGGGGAAATTTGATATGACTGCACTAAAATCCCAGTGGGACTTTAGCAATAACACACAGAGACACACACACACACACAAATTTCCAGTGGTTGAGCTTTTACCAAGCCTCTTTAAATTGCTGATTGCCTGCACATTCAAGACTACAACACATGTAGCAAAGCAAGCAAACAGCAAGGAAAAGAGAGAGAAAAAAACACACCCTCCCGCCACACACCAGCATGGGCCCTTACGCACCAGTCCCTGCCATCCTCGCCTGCTTCTGAGATGTCGCCGCGACGTGACGGCGTGTGACACACATGACAACCCAGCAGCACACAGCCCGTCCTGCCAATGCTCCAATTACCGAGACATTAGCAGGCAGCGCGCAGCGGCTAATTTGACAAGCTGAAATGATGCCCATTCATATCCCTGTACTCCAACAGCCCAGGGTAAATATTTCCCCAACCGGAATATAAATAGAAGGCCAATATTTGAACAGCTGAGAGGAGAGAGACTTGTGAGGAGAGAAGAAAAAGAGAGAAAGAAGAGAGAAAGAGTGAAAAAGAGAGAGCGAGAGAAATGTAGAGAGAGAAAAAGAGATGGACAGAGATCTTTATCCTTTGTGCATGCATGTTAATCCATATTCATAAAGTGGCTCCTTTATGAAGTGTGATGTTCTAGATTATGTCTCCATGGTTGTCATAACACTTTAGCCAGCCTCTGTGTTGTGTGTCTGTGACAAGTGGAGCTAGCGCCTGCAGAATGCCATTCATTTCCTCTTTAGCGTTTAGGCTAGCGCTAGTCGTATGCATCTTAATGGCTTTCTCTATTCTCTCTGTAAACAAAGTAGTCATGCAATCCAACACCAACGAGTAGTGACAGACACTACAGAGACACAAGGGCAGCCTTCAACAACCACAGACCCTTCTAGCCAAATTTAAACAGCTTACTGTAAGCAACCAAGGCTATAGCTTCTGAGTGCAGTGCTTATATAAAGCTCCAAGTCAAAGACCATCTTACAGTGATTTATCAAACAGCCTAGCTTGCTTGCCTTGCACTGACCTGGGTAGGGTTTTCTGCTGTTTATATACCGGGCCCGCAGATTGATGAGGCTTTCTGTCCAGAGAAGACAGTGCCTTGCCAATCCACACAAACAAGCCGACATGCTCACCAATCATGTGACCTTTCTCTCCGATATACACATGCACCACACACACACACACACACAGAGAGACAGACACACACACACAGGCTGGCTGGTACTGCCAGCTACATGATTTAGGGAGTGCCTGGGTTTCACTGCGTGGGAAGCTGTTGCCCACAGCACTGAAAATAAATGTGTGAGTGTTTGCCCTGCTGGTAACCTATTAGTTGCATGAGAAGGGAGAGAACTGCCGGGAGAGGAGAGCTTTTCACTGGGTGCCTTTGTCACCGCTGGAGTCGGAGGTTGACAGCTGAGTGCATTGTTGCCTCTTGACTTGTCATTGATCCTGTCAATCAGTTAATTGACTTGCACATCAGTGCATGCTTAAAATTCCATGATGCCTTTGTGTAATCAATTGTGAAATAGTCCCAAGCTCGTTGCTGCTGTGTGTGTGCGCGCATATGGAGGTTTGTCCATGTGTGCGTGTGTGTGTGTTTGGCAAGGGAGAGGTTCATTCAGTCTCTTCATCTGATAGAGGGTTGTAATCAAAACAAGATGACATCTCTGCACACAAACACAGAGTGAGAGAGAGAGCAGAGACAGTGTTTGCATGGGGAATTACACAGCAATTACTCAACTATTGTATATAGAAAACCTCAGATAAATCAAATGCACAAAACAGCCATTGATGGATTTTGTATGGCTCATAAATTGTGCACCTCAAACATTTATCTCCAAACAACGCTGCACAGAACAGATAAATAATAGACAACAGACAAAAAACAGAAATGATGTGTATCTGTTATTGAGAGAAAGAAGGGAAAAGGGGGGGCAAGCAGACAAAAGATAAAGGCAGACAGACAGGGCAAGGTTGGGGCTGAGTGTGTGTGTGTGTGTGTTTGTGTGTGTGTGTGTATAGGGGCTCTATCAGGAGGATGATGACAGAGAAATAGTTGGCACAGAGCTCAGAGGCATCTGGGGGCCAAGCCTGACCTGACAGGTCCCACCAGCACTGCCGTGCCCCCTCCCCCCCATCCCCTCCCCTCACCACCCCTCCCTTTCACCAGCCACAGCCTTGCTGCCCCATGAATGATTGATGCTGCTCCCTACCTCCGTCCTCCCCTCCCGAGCCACTGCCACTCCAGGGTCCAGTCCCACACATGCCCCCTCGGAGCAGCGCCGGAGCAGGCAGAGCCACAGATGATGAGTCAGCATATGTCAGAGGCAGCGCCGAACAAGCCCCGATGACCCCCACCTCCACCCCTCCCCTCATCTGAAGATACAAGACACCCTGGAGACTGCTGGCTGCCGTTTTAGTTCACCATTGAACATTCTGGTGAAGTGAGCCATTTTTCATGTGCTGTCCCAGAGAAATGGTAATAAAAGGACTGTGGTGGAGAACAATGCATTTTTACATGGATTTACTAAATACAGCATTACGATGATGACGTACAGAGATATGCAGAGATGGTGTACAAGGTAGGCTATGCAGTAGTACGTATGTTTGTACAGAGATATTAAGTTGGTTGTTGGGTTTGTTGTGTTGTTAAATAAACAGGCTCTTGACGTAATGCATTCTATCAACTTGCGATGAGTGATGACTGATTGTTATTTGTGTTTGACAGGAAGAAGACAGCAGCTGCAGTTTTGGGCGAGCACTAGCGTGCCATCCTTACAGGCTTGTCTGATGTCCTCTGCTGAGTGAAATAACACAGTTACAGACAAGGTCAAAACAAAGTCAAAAATAACTATGTTCTCAGGGAGTTGAAGGATGTGTGTGTGTCTATGTCTCTTGTGTGTGTGTGTGTGTGTGTGTGTGTGTGTATAGGTGTGACAGACGACTGACAGCACACACACCTCTGTGACGGCCTCCTGCTGAGTCAGCTGTCACCTGTCAGACCAGAGTGATTGACTAGGTGTCAGCATTGACTCATCCCTTTGATCAACACTTTTTCTGACTGCCTGCATACAAATAATTACAGCCCAGTGCAATGTACACGCGGATGTTTAGGTGTTTAACAGTCCGTGAAAGAGCGGATATAAGGGCGGAATTCCTGGGTTTATAAAAGCAATGATGCCGCTCTGGCTCTTTTGTTCAGTCATAAGGCAACCTACCAAGGAGTGTCAGTTTCCCAGAGGCTCTGGTACAGTGTGTCTCATCATTGTGATAGAAATCCTCGACTGATGACAAAAGAACGATGCTTAAATGACTTTAAATGCTCAGCAGTGTGTGAGGGTGGGGCAGTCCTGTGGGTAAGTTCTGAATGACAGGGCAGAGAAGAGAAGAGAGAGGGAACTATAACTGACAGAGTGCAGGCATGGAAGACTCTAGAAGAGGGCCTGTCTTTCACATAACTCTGATCTGTCTGGAGGAGAGGCGAACACGGCCCCTCACTTCATGCAGACAGCAGTCAGGCACACGTCGAGCGGCCTGGGAGACACAGCTGCTCTCCTCCAGCCCCCGCCATGACAGGCACGCACGGTTCTCCCACGAAGAGAAGACAAGGGAGAAAAGGAAGAAAAGGAGGCAAAAGAAACTCTATCTCGTATTATTTTTATGCACACGCCATAAAATATTCCCCCCGAATGATTTCCACGAGCTTTCCATGCCTCTCATCTCTGTCTCACCTCATCTCTCTGGCTGTCGAGGAGGATGAAGACGTGGGTGGGAGACAGGCAGGAGAGAGAGAAAGAGAGAGACGTTTTCATGTTTGAAGCTTTTCCTTGTGTGGCCTCCTTCTCCCTTCCTCTCTCTCTCTCTCTCTCTATTCCTCTCTCTCTATTTCTCTCTCTCTCTAGTCCTCTCTCGCTTCCCTGCGCCCCCACCTCACTCCCACAATCCCTTTCTTCTGTTGCCAGCGACCCCCCTCACCTCACGGCGCATTAATACTCCCATGGCAATAAATCATGCCTGACACAGCGCCCAATGCAGCCTTGATTAAAATCGTTTGTTTAAATCCGCATACTTTCCACTCCTGCCATAACTTTGTGACATTCCTGACACGGCGAGCTGCGAAGTCACCCCCGCCAGTAATTGCCCCGACGTTGGATATGCTGTCAAATTCTCCTTTTGTTTATTTTCCCTTTTTCCTTCCTCCTTTTCTTCAAAAGAATATGTCGTGTTTTCCTCCCTCTCTTTCTTTCTCTCTGCTCGTATTCCCCTCCCAATGTTTCTCCTCAAATTATACACACGGGGCCGATGACATTTACTCTCTGCACAGTCACTCATTAAAAAACCCTCGCGAACGTTCCTGCTGCTCTATGAGGGAGGGAAAAAAAAGAGCTCTGATGAATTGTAGGAGCGCAGAAGTTGTTTGTAATCATGGAAGGACAAACACCAGATTGCCATTGCGGCCTGGGCTGGCTGTGTGCGTAGCTGCATGTTTCTGCTGAGGAACCATGGAGACTCTCTCTCTTCATCTTCTTTCCCCTTCTTGCTCCCATTTTCCCTCTCTCTCCCTCTCTTTCTCTGTCTCCCTCGCTTTCTCACTTTCCTTCGCTTTCTCCCACTTTCTCTTTCTTATTTCTCTTTCTTATTCTCTCCCCTCTTCTTTCTTTCTCTCTCTCTAGTTCTCTCTCTTTTCTCTGTCATCTTTTGCTCTTTTTCTCTTCCTCTCTCTCTCTTTCTCTCCTGGCGTGGCTGCTGGTTCTCCTCAGTGGCACCCCCCACCTCCTCCTCCTCCTCCCTCCTGGGTTCTGTGGCCTTGCCGTGGAGACCCTCCGGGGGAATGGAAAGCAGATGGTCCCGCTGACGCTTGCTACAATCCAGGAGAGGAAACTTTTCATTCCCCGTCATCCATCATGGTGCAGGAGGGGAGGGCGTGGGGCGCAGGGTTCTGGCATGGGGGGGTGGCGATGGGGGGGGGGGGGGCAGAGGCGAAGGAAAGGGAGAGTAATGGCTGACGCTGGGCATCTGGGCTTTCTCAAAACGCCAGCGAACGCCCCTCGGAAAAGGCAGGCACCATTCATGGCTGGCCTGCTCTGTACACACACGCAAACACACAGACACACACACACACACACATAAGCAAGCTCAGAGTCTCACATACTCACTCATTCTGCCGCTCACTCTCTCATTCTCCACACACACACACAAACACACACACACATGTATATACATACACATCAGAAAAGGGAAAAAATGTGGGTCTTGAGAAAATATTCAAGCTCATGCACCTCATTAGTGGTTGCATTCTTCACCACTCTACATGCCCTGTTAAAGAACTCCCTCCCTCCTTTCTCTCTCTCCCTCCTTCCTCTCTCTCTCTCTCTCTCTCTCTCTCTCTTTCTCTCCAGAGTCAGTTTCTGGCGGTGGGACACTGAGGTGCTGGCTCTTTGGTCTTTCCCCACCTTCTGTCTTCTCTCTTTACAGTGTGTGTGTGTCTGTGTGCGTATACGCTGCCGTGGTGTCCGGCTGGCCTCTCACTCCTACTCTGCATCATTATTTTCCCCTCCTTTATGCCAGCAAGAAAAAGAGAGAGAGAGAAGTAGAGACAGAGTGAGAAAGAGAGAGAGTAGAAGGAGGTGGAGGAGAGAGGGGGGGTGCATGAGAGAGAGAGAGAGAGGGAGGGTGCATTGGAGAGGTCCAGTGAGTAATGTACCTGACAGCTGAGAATCATTAATCACTGTCACACTTGAAAAAGAGCAGGGAGCAGGGGGGGGGGAGTGACACTTCACACACACACACACACACACACACACACACACACAAACACACACACACACACACACACAGAGGCAGTGGCCCCTGGAGGTCGACAGGCCTTCCTGTGCCTCGACGGGATGGGGCGCCCTGTTCACAGCGCCTTGTGTGTCTGCGCTGACACTAATGGGAGGCTCGGGGTGTTTGACTTCACACAGGGAGCCCAGCGCACGGCAGGGGCCAGATTTATCACACGTCAGCCCAGCCTCAGCGCGCCCGCACAGGGCCGAGATTCCGAAATAGGGGCTCTGACACACACACACACATATATATGCATACACAGCTGAGGTATTCATGCGTACAGTCATAAGTTGAAAGATACTTTATTCATAAGTGGAAAAATACTCAAAAGTCGCATATTATTTAGATGTTAGGAAACACCCTGAACACAGCTGTTTTATATAGGTTGTTACATTCTCCCTAAATTAATGCCTTTTACCCATTGTGATTCATTTTATTTAATTGTATTTCTTGCTTAATGATGTGTTACATGTTAGCCTCCTCTAAAGGGTAAATAGAAAACACAGAGACACTCTGTGTACCAATGTATAGAGAGCCTTAATATACACACATGCACACGGATTCATTGAAACATAAACATACAGTAGGCTACAAGACTGGGCGAATGTGTCAGAACACAACCCTATGGACTACTGGACTACCCACACATTGTGTACGCATGTACACAAAATCTGTATATATACACACACAAAACATACATACACACTCTACTAATGTAACACATACATAAAGCCTACATAAACATCTATATGAAATAGGCAGGCGATGCAGGCGTCATGTTTGATGATGCCAGCCTGTCGTCTCGTCTCATCCCTGGTCCTTTGTGACTGCTGTCACTGGTCCAGTCCTGTGAGGAGGCCAGCTGGGCCTGTGTGGGAGAAGAGAGCTCACTGACAGCTCCTCCTGATGGCTCCTCCTGTCCTCTCCGCCACTACCACCACCTCCTGCCTGCCCACGCTCACAGGAATGCGGGCAGGTCAGCAGACGGGCCTCCCTGGCCTGGGCCCCCATGGTCCTCGGTGGAGGGCCCAGGCCTGGCCTGCCTGGCCACATACACTGAGGCTTTGACAGGTCACTGAGTGGAGCAGCTGGTCAGGGCGACAGCAGGGAGGGCAGCACTGACCCAGCCGGATCTGCCTGCTGGGGAGCCACGAGCCACGCGGGGAGGAGGGAGACAGAGGGTAATGTGAGTCAGAGAGCCACTATGTGTGTGTGTGTGTGTGTGTGTTTGTCTTTCTACGTGTGTGCATGTGTTGGTCTGCTTCTGTATGTCTCAGTGTTGTGGCATGTGTGTGTGTGCGTTTTCCTTTTTACGTGTGTGTGTGTGTGTGTTTGCCTTTTGACGTGTGTTGAGTGTGTTTCCTGTCTACCGGTATGTGCATATTGGCATGTGAACTAGTGTGTGTGTTCATGTACTCCAATTAATTATATAATGTGCTAGTGTGCTTTCCTGTGTGTTGCATGTTTCCATGTCTGTG
>NW_027468848.1:26274081-26276581 GCF_046254945.1 Alosa pseudoharengus | reverse complement strand
CCCGACAAGCAGCGCCCGAGCCCAGGCCGCAAATTAGACGGAAGGTGGGGGAAGGAAGGGGGTGGTGGAGGGTGCTGGTGGTTGGGACGGAGCACCAGGGTCCTCTAGGCTCTGTGGAGGTTCAGTGGCCGGGGGAGGGTGTGTGTGTGTGTGTGGGGGGGGGGTGGTGGTGGTGACCGCAGAAATGCCTGTGGCACGGCGGTGATTTTCCGTCACATTTCAGCTCCGATGCAACTCATCTCTCACAACTCAGCTTTTCTCAGGAGCTCCAGGCCACAGTCAGAAGGGGACTTTTTTTCAAAAGAGAGAAAAAAAAACTGCTGTTTGAAGACTTTCAGACAGCTATCAGCCTCTGAGATAGGCGGCCCCACTGCTAGGATAAACAGAAATGTCTGAAGTCTGAAGAGATTTTGAACTGTAAACTGACAAGGGACCACCACTGAGAGTACGCTCACTGAGGAGAAATAGTAAAGTGAGGAGAAAAGGTACTAAACACATTAAAGTCGAGGAGTTTATACAAGGCAAAGTCGAAAGGGAACCAGAGTTGATCCCCCACCGCCAGGAAGTTGGCTGGTGGAGCGTGACGTGACGTCGTGGAGGTGATGAGGAGAGTGGAGGCAGATCCACTTACGGAGCAGAAACTCAAACCCTCGCGCTCCGTATTAAACCTCTCCACCCGTAACTCCATCCTTTTAACGGCCCCGGCCCCTGTGTGCAGCGTGTCTGAGTCCAGGCTGTGATGTGGAGCATGGAGCCGTGTTGATTGGCTACGAGGCTGCCTCCTTAAAACTTTTTTATGGACACACTGGAAGCCTGCTGGGCCCCGCGTGTGAACCCGCTCACCCCTTTTTCTCCCTCTTTCTTTCCCTCTCTTTCTCCCTCTCACTCTCTCTTTCTCCCTCTCGCTCTCTCTCTTTCTCCCTCTCACTCACTCTCTCTCTTTCTCCCTCTCACTCTCTCTTTCTCCCTCTCACTCTCTCTCTTTCTCCCTCTCGCTCTCTCTGTCTTTCTCCCTCTCACTCTCTCTCTTTTACTCCTTCCCCAGAGGGGGACCTGGGCCAGTGGATCCCAGCCATAGCAACGCTGCCAACGAGGTGAGAACAGGCAGGGTCCCGCTTTCATCTTGTTGCCTGTCCCCTGTAAAAAGCGTGTTGGGCCCACCCCCCCTGCGCTCCCCGAGCCCAGTCAATTAGGGCCGTCCCAAACACCCAGGACCAGGTCTGCCATTGATTTGCTGCTGTGTGAGCAAGCGACTGCGTGTCCATTAGGCTGGACATGGTAAAGGGTTTCGTTTTATCCACACTCTGCGTCCACTGGGTGCAGTGCAGTGCAGTGCCCAAGTTGTCTTGAATGCTGCAAGACAACTCGGGCATCAGAGGTGGGACTTCAGTTCCGACTTTGAAGTCGGGGTGGATCGATTTGCCCCGAGTTTTGAAGTGGGAACAGAAATCTTGACATCCAAGTTTGTCTGCAATGAAATTGTGAATGTCCAACTAGGAAATATCCGACTTTCGAGTTCTCTGGAATGCAGCATGTTTGTCGGCTTGGATAAAGCCAAATAGCCAACGCCCTCTGAAGCTTTTAGAGGACATTTTTAAGCCCAACACATCTTTAACCACCTTGCTTGCATGCTATTCCATTTGCTTAGTGCAGACTGCTGATTCAGAGTGCCTGCAAAAGCTATTTAATAGTGTGAGTGTGTGCTTGTGTGTGTGTGTGTGTGTGTGTGTGTGTGTGTGTGTGTGTGTGTGTGTGTGTGTGTGTGTGTGTGTGTGTGTGTGTGTGTGTGTGTGTGTGCATGCCTTTGTGTGTGTGTATGTGTGTGTGTGTGTGTGTGTGTGTGTGTGTGTGTGTGTGTGTGTGTGTGAGAGAGAGAGTGAGTGAGTGTGTGTGTGTGTGTGTCTGTGTATATATGTGTGTGTTTGTGTGTTTGTGCACGTGTGGCTGGTTGTTGGGCTGATGTTGGTCATTAGGAGTGGTATTTGACACCATCCTCTTGCACGCCTCTACCTGTCTGGCTGAGCTTGGGGCTGGAGCAGGGCCCTGGTGGACAGCAGTATTGATAGGGTAATCCCAGCCTGATGAATGACCCAATAATCAGGTGGAAGCAGAAATAAATCAGCCGCCGGTCGATGCAGACCAGCGCAGCAGAGCCACCGCGAGATCATTACCCTGATGTAGTGGATCCTCCAATAGTTAGCTCTGGCCATGAGATGAAAAATAGAGGGGGGGGGGGGGTGGATAGAGAGAAAAGATAGATGAAAACAGAAGTCATGGCTGAAATTGTTGGTACCCTTCCATGACAATCTTTCTTTGGGAAATTATTTCAAAATGACAAAAGTAATCAGCATTCATAATTGATTATCCCATGTTCGATGCAAATTAGTCTTTGATCTTGACTCTTCATTCAACAGAATATTTTAAATAATAAAACAGATTAAAATAACATTAAAAAATGTTGCCAACCCCTTCACCTAATAGTGTGTTGCACAACCTTGCA
>NW_027468848.1:26244081-26269081 GCF_046254945.1 Alosa pseudoharengus | reverse complement strand
TCTCTCACAGACAGATAGACTTCGCTATTTCTTTCCAACGCTCTCTCTCTCACACACACACACACACACACACACACACACACACATGGAGACCAGAGAGTCCCCCTCCCTCCCTGTCCCTCAGGCCCAACCCCAGGTGATGAACGATGACAGGGCGAGCACTAAAGAGTGTGAGTGGGAGGGGAGGCCATCAGCATACCACAGGAGTGACCGCTGTTTATCTGCCTCCCTCTGACACACTCTCCGCCCCTCTCACCTCACACACTACCACCCACACACTGTCTCTGTCACACACACACACACACACACACTGTCTCTGTCACACACACACACACACACACTGTCTTTGTCACACACACACACACACTCACACTCACACACTGTCTCTGTCACACACACACACACTGTCTCTGTCACACACACACACACACACACACACACACACACACACACACACACTGTCTCTGTCACACACACACACACACACACCCACACACACTGTCTCTGTCACACACACACACACACTCACAACTCACATAACTCACATGCACACACAAACTACACACATTGTCTCACACACACTATCTGTCAAACACACACACACACTATCTGTCGCTCTCTTTCAAACACACACACTCACATGCACTTACACAATACACTCACTCACTCACTCATTACACACCCTCTCTCACACACACACACACACACACACTCACACAAACACACAGACCATGCGCCCAGCCTGTGGCCTGTCATCCTGGGCGGCTCAAACAGATGGTCCTGGCTCCTCCGGAGGTGACCTCACTGACCAGGCTACGGTAGCTGTGTCCAAGACAGGATTTTTCTGGAGAGGGGGTCTCGGTCTTGTCCAGGAATGGTAAATGTTTATCCGCACCTGATCCGGCACTCCATACTTACTTTGAGGTCCTGGACTGGAGGCGACTGTGTTGAAATAGGTGCAAATCCAAAGAATCACGGCACGGAGCCGTGAAAAAAACTGGAACTAAATTACGGAGCCACATAGACCTGTTACAAACATATGGTCTCTGTGTTCTTGGTAGTGACAGGTTATTTACTTTAGGTCAGCCCGACACCCTCCTTTTTTCCCTTCTTCTGCTAGAGAGAAGGAAAACTGAACTTCCTGTGAGGAATGACTACATGACACGTTTGACCCAGTCCTTGACAAAACTCTGAAGATGATATAAGGCCACACAATGATGTCAGCCATGTTTAAAAAAAAACAGACAGGAATAAAAAAGAGAGAGAGGGAGGAAGAGATGCATTGTGGGAGGCGGAGGAAGCAGAGAAAGGGGAGGACAGGGTCATCACACAGACTACCTCATGGTCAAGCAGACTTCCTGGGGATAATTTGTGAGTGTTTGTATCAAAGTTAAAAGATTATTTTACAACCCACCTTAGCAACAGTGTGCTCTGTTTACAAAGAACAGTAACAAAATCTATCGTAGCACAAACTGTCCTTTGATGGATGTTGACCGAGACCAGGCAGGCCTGTGTTTCGTCAGAAAACAAGTCGACAGTGAAAATTCTCAGACACACACACACACACACACACATTAATCTACACAGACACACACACACATGCACAGACACACACTTTTGCAATCTGGAGTGGACAGCTACGCACCACTTTACTGTGCAATCATCAAAGGATCGTTAAATCACAAGTGACTGCCAATAAAGAGAGGAAATTGTGGCCAGAATTGCGATGTTTGCATGATAAGGTTGGAGGCAGAAGGGCTTGCAGGGCGAGGGAAGATTTATGCAGCATTTACCGAGGAGCTGGATCGTAAAGCGTAATTACAGGAGGAGACTACACACTCTTTCTCTCTCTCTCTCTCTCTCACACACACACACCCACACACACACACTCACACATCGCACAAATCCTGCGTCTAGCTAGCCGGCTCATCAGGGGCCTACTCATCTATCCGCAGCCTCTCCCACATTCTTCCACACTGCACCCCCAAGCCAAGCTCTCCCTCCCTCTCTTTCTCATTCCATCCTCCTCCTCCATCTCCTCACTCCCAATGAGGGACACCAAACAAATAAATCAACAGGCGCAGTGATGAGCGTCAAAACAAAGCAATTATAACATACTGCACCCAGCACGGTTTCTGACGAGGCGTGGGACGAGACTTTCAAGGGTCCCGCAAAAGATCAGAGGAAGAAGACACCACACACACACACACACACACACACACACACACACACACAGAGGCAGTGCTGTGTGTGTGGGGGGAATACATAAATCTTCCAAGAACAGCCAAACAATACTGGTTAGAGTACACAGACTCAAGGGCCTTTTTACAAAGAAGAAGCCGGGTGGTAAAATCATGTGAGCTGAGCAGGCCGAGACTCTGCACAGTGTCTGCGGAACTTTGCCTCACTCACTCTGTGTTGGATACGCAGCGCAGCCCCAACGGTTTAGGACGATAAATCCCCTGTGGTGTTTCAAATGTTTACAAGAGCCTTGCTCCATCTCTCTTTCCCTTCTTCCTCTCTCTCTCTCTCTCTCTCTCTTTTCTCTTTCTCTAGTGGCCTTCAAGTGAATGAATCACAGAGCTGGAGCTCTTAAAATGAATGACCTGCCTGCAACCCTTTGAACCCAGTCTAATTTCTCTGGTAGCCCTGAAAAGACAACGACGAGGGTGACGGGGGTGGGCTAAGTCACTGTTTATCTACAGTTCACCCCTGAAGGAGGATGACAAAAAAAAGACTTAGCACCAGATGTTCCTGAAGGGCAGAGTTCTTTTCTTTCTCCTTTTGGCTTTTTTTGCTCTTTTTTATATATATAAGTCAGCAACTCACTCCCTGACCTCTCCCTCTTTGTTCCCTTGGCCCATGTGAACAGCCAGGGTCGGAGTGGGGTTGGGTGGGTTATCTGGAGGTCAACCCGACCCCTCTTCCTCCTCCGGCCCCCAACCATTTCAGTGAGCACCAAGTGAGCTGCCCTCCCCGCCTCTCTGTCACCCCATGCCAAATTAATTTCTCCCTCTCTCATCCTCCCCTCCTCCTCCTCCTCCTCCTGTGGCTGCCTCTCTTTCTCTCTCTCTCTCTCTCGCTCTCAAGGCATCCTGAGCTGCAGATGCTGTTTTTTCTCTGTTTGCTGTCATCTGCCCCCCACCTCCTCTCCCTGCCTGCCAACTCTCTCGCCACTGATGCCTCCCCCTTGACACACATGGAATCCATCTCACTCTCTACTTTAAGCCTACAAGCAAATCTGAGGACACTTGTGGAGCGTCGGAGAGGTCAGGTGGGTTGTACTCTCCCACACTCACATGCTCTCTCTCTTCCTGATGCTGTTTTTGTCATGGCTCTTTTTCCTTGATAATGATGCAGCCATAGTGCATATTTTATAATAATATAAATAATAAAAGGAGCTAATACACTTTCTCTGGGTCTGTGCATCCAATCTGACACCCTTTTGACTTTGGACAGCCATGCTGTGGGCAGCCATAGAAAAGCACATACAACACCAAAGCACTCAATATGACAATAAGTGTAAATGAGCCCATAAGCGTAAAATTACTGGATCATGGTTAGTGAGATTCACAGAGAGATTTACCCTTCTTAATCTGACACACACACACACAAGGAAGTGAATCACATGCAGGTATTGAGGCAGGATTAAGCTTGACATATATAACAGCACGCACATTGCTACAAAGAAAACAAGGCAATTGGCTAAGCCTAGTCCACGCATCCTTTGTAGACAATAACAGTATGTGGGTGTAATTCACTTACACATTGCTTAACGGGGCAGGGACATTCCTGTGTAATAGTAATCTCCTGTTTGCTGTTGATTTATACTAACACATTTGAGTTGTCAGTTGGTGTCGGGCATTGAGAGATGTGGCAAACAATACTTAGGTACGACAAAAAAACACTTTGAAATGCCAGGGTGGTAACTCTCATTATCAGCAAGATGACAAGCCATTACAGAGTCCCGACTGTTTGGAGAGCTAAATCTCAAAGCAAACAAGACCTCACCTGTCCTGTGAAACAAACCCTGCCTGCACTCTCGCACACACACATACACACACACACAAACACTGAGAGAGAGAGAGGTAGAGAGACAGAGAGAGAGGACACACACATGATTCCACAACACTTTCTTCCCTCACCTCAGCACACAAGAGAGAACAAAGAGGCTTGTGAAGATGGTGTCATGCAGTTAGTTAGCGCTTGGCGGATTATGACCTGGTGTCTCATATTAGGCTTAATGGAGTTTTTACAGTTCAACTAAAAAAGGCTGACTAAACACTAAAACCTTCATTATGGCCGTTGCTAATGCTAGTTCAGTTGTAAAATGTAAGTTGATTAACAAAGGACAATCTTCTTTTTGCGAGAGGGGGAAAACCCTTAAACATGTTGTTATCCCAGCAGAATGTTCTAGAAGTAGTTATTACAAAAGAGCGTTCTAGAGTTAGCCCATTGATAAAACACCATTAATGTATAACCAGTAATTAAAAGCCTTTCATTTCTGCCATTCCCCTGCATGCTATACTCTCTACTGCCACTGTTGGCAAAATCCTAGATACCTGTCTCCTGCTGTTTTGCAGAGACTCTCTTAACATCCAGAGTGAGACACCAACAGCTGACAGGAGGGTAGAGTGGTTTGTGGTGCTTCATCTGTGTAATTCCAGCTCAATTCAATTGAATGAAAAACACTTTATTGGCGCGACAATTTAAAAAATAGTTTTACAAATGCATAGAACATACAGTACAGAAATGTAATTTGTGGTGGAGAGACCTACAGTATGTGGAGGGGAGACCTAACAGTATTTATATAGTATAAGTATAAGTATACTCTTTTGATCCTGTGAGGGAAATTTGGTCTCTGCATTTATCCCAATCCGTGAATTAGTGAAACCAGAGACTTTCTAATGAGGAGACACAGCACTCAAAAAATCCTCCATAGAAATGCATGGGGCTAGTTTGTCACGCCAATATGGCAGTTGTCTACACATATCCCAGCCCTTCCTCGGCAAAACGTCGACATGTGAATACATTGAGCCAATCATGTGGTGTGATGTGAATACATTGAGCCAATCATATGGTGTGTTGTGAAGACATCGTGCCAATCATGTGTTGTGAACTCGCTGCTGGAGCAAGATTGGTGTCGTGAAGCCTTGCGCACGTGCATTTCTGCCGAATAGGATGCCCGATGAGTGCCCAAAAAGTGTTGCAAAATGGCCGCCAAGTGGAGGGACTTGCCTTAAAGGACCTCGGTGAAACACACTCAGCACACAGTGAACACACAGTGAGGTGAAACACACACCAAATTCCTGCAAAATGCCTGCAACAACAGCGGCGCTCGGGGAGCAGTGAGGGGTTAGGTGCCTTGCTCAAGGGCACTTCAGCCGTACCTACTGGTTGGGGTTTGAACCAGCAATCCTCCGGTTACAAGTCCGAAGCGCTAACCAGTAGGCCACGGCTACTATGGGATGGAGATTCAGAATGTGGTGGAGAGTCATACACTATATGAGATTCCTCTCTGGGAATATTCTGCAGTCCTTCTCCTCTCTATACTGTGCTAGCACACACTGGGCTGGGACGGAGGATGTTGTAGTTGGATTGGGGTGTGGTGCACTGGGTTGGGAAGAGGGTTGTAGGGCTACGTTAGCGGCAGCAGTTTGTCATCAGAATCATCAGTAACTGTCGCTATAGTGCCGCAAGCTTAATTAACCCACTCTCTCATTAGCATCCCCGCCTTGCTAGCTCACTCTGCTCTACAGTAAGAAAATGTGTGTGTGTGTGTGTGTGTGTGAGAGAGAGAGAGAGAGAGAGAGAGAGAGAGAGAGAGAGAGAGAGAGTGGCCTGATTATCCGTTGGTACAGTTGCAGCCAATTACTGGGCCCAAATTGAACGGCATTAATCAAATCTTTTAGTATGGTGGCAAACTCCCAGATATCAGATTGCAAAGGGCCGCAAAAGTAATATGTCACTGTCAGGAGGCTGCACAGGCATTTAGTGCAGAGCATTAATGAGATGCCTAACGCTGAATGGAACTGCACTGCTCTGTACCATCAGCCATTAGCTTGACATGGCAATGGTGACTATGGGCATGCCTGCCATGTAATATGTTCTTTTAGTTCCCTTTCCGTTTCTTCTTTAGGCCTAATTCTTGTCTTCTATTAATTTCTATGAAAACATCTTATATAGATATGATAGGTAAATAATTAGTTTAATATTTAATAGAATAAAATTGCCCCCCGCCCCCTCCACAAAATCACTAACACAGAATTTACACCCAAACACCCCAACCCCGCTTTTTTTTCTGTCTCAGCTCTGACAAGTGACAGGATGAAGGCAAGAGAGTAAAGTGGGCTAGGGAAAATGTACAGGAGAGGAAAGATGGCTGCAGATTACGAGAGAAAAGGAAGACAGAAGAATGGAGCAGAAGGTAGGCCTACCGAAAGTGTGCAAGGGGCAAAGGAGGACAATGACAGGGAGAAGGAAGTGCTAAGAAACGGTCAGCAGATAATGACAGATGTGCCAGGCGCCCTCTGTGAGATAGCACGACTCGACTGCGAGTCACTGTTTTTAGGGCTCCTCGTCTGCCTCACGCACATTACTTATGCGGATATGGAGGTTAAACCTAAATCCGCTACGGGTCCGAAACCGCTGCTAACATCTCAGAGGGTCAAGCTAAGTTCACAACCGAGGAACACTATCTAACTAAGCTAAGCTCTATGGCAAAAATATTAAAACTAAATATGGCCTCTCATAACAACGTCGGAGTCTTGATGGCCGCTTTAAATAAAAGTGTTAATACCAAGTGAGTTAGGGTGTGTGCACTCACAAAGGCGGGAGAATAAATGACAGGGTAATGATATTAAAAGCGCAAAGTTGTTAAGATGCCAAGTTAAGACACCATAAATCCAGCGAGGGCTCCCTCTCCCTGTCCCCTCACTGAGTAATTAAATGCGATTTATGAGGGGCATTACATCAGCGCGAGATTGTTCATATTCCGGCCGCCTTTATTAGACAGCCTGACAGGCGCCAAAAAATATTGTTGAAGTTCCCTGGCCCTTGCCGCCGAAAAGCTTCGCTCTGCACTCTGTCTTTTGTTGTGTCCGTCATCCCTGGCGATGATGGATTAGGTTCTCCGTCTCCCCACCCCCACCTCCTTTCCTCCTCCTCTCTTTCTTTCCTTTCGATCCCACTGTTGGGATGAGAATCCGAGGCTCCCGGTGACACCGCTAGACAGCTTTATCTTCATAGTAGTCAACTACTCCCCCTCTTCTCTCTTAGCCACTGACTGTTTCTTCCTGTCTGAGTGGAACTCAGCTAGTGAAGGTAGGCATACAGGTGTATGTGTGCGTGCGAGCGAGCTAGTGAGAAAGAGAGTTTGTACTGTAAGTGTGTGTGTGTGTGTGTGTGTGCGTGGTGGTGGTGGTGGTGGGGGGGGGTGAACACATGAAATGCACAGGCTGTGTACATCAAATGTAAGTTGTCATTCATACCAACAAACAGTATCTTGCTAGAGAAAGCAAGAGACGAGAGAGAGAGAAATTAAAGCCTTCAAGATGAGTGATGAGCTGCAGTGAAGTTTGGATGGCAGGCAGGCCCTCTGGTTGGGAGTCGGAGAGGGGTGAGTGGGAGGACTCTGCCAGGCAAGCACAAAAACAGCCAAGTGTGGGAGACGGCGGAAAGAAAAACACAGCACTCAACAAATATCAAACACCACATCAAGTGCTTACGTCTCTGTCGGCTAATTATTCGGCTTCACTTTGATTCAAAGAAAACATAGAGGGTGAAAAGTCAGCAGTTTCTTTTTTTTCGCTGACACAAAAGGTGTTTGCCAAATCTTTGTGTATGCATATATATCTGGAGGGATGTTCCTGGATAAATAAAGTTGAGCAAAGCCTGTGTTCTGTCCCATCACCAATTATGTTTTTTTTTTACCAGATCACCCCCCCCCCCACACACACACACACACACACACACACACATACTGCCTTCTCTCTCTAATATGTAAATGCTCAACACAGAAAGAAAGTGGTCCAGAAAGATGAAGTGGACGAGCAGGCAGCAAAGGCCTAACATCATCACTTTTATCAGTTATCTTCATCGCCATTGTGTTTTTTATGCAGAACATTCAGACGTTCTTAAGTTGACATGGCAATTGGCCACATTCAAGACCGAGAGCACAATAGGGAGTCAGCCAGCAAGAAAAAGTAAAAACAAATGCAAAAAGGGAGTTAAGGGAATTAAAAACGACAAAGAAGAAGCTCTCGCCAGAAGATGCTAATGAGCTGAGACAGTTTTATTATCATTATTAATTAGAGTTTTTCAAGCAAGCCGACTTAAATCAATAGGCTGGAGTGGAACACATTTCAGCAGCCTGCTCAGATCAATCTCAGGCAGTTTTTATCTGCATAACTGCCACTGAGCCCGGCTCGTTAGCACAGCGCTAACAGCAAGCAAGAGAAAAGATTGGCCGCTGTCTAATTAGGCAGACATAAACCCAGTAACCATTTTTCTTTTCTAATTTACATTTAATCTCATTTGTAATTTCTCCCTCTATTTCAGTTATCTAAGTCTCCCTTTCACACACCACACACATGCACACACACACACGCACACACCTACAGTATTCCCTGGCTCTTTCTCATTCATTTACGAGTAAACACAAATCAATGTGGGTCTTATACCGATTTAACTAGCTTAAATGACTTTATATCAGTTGAGTTGATGAATGGGAAATTTGTAGAAACTGCCTCTTATTCAGGGAAAGTATCTTGTGCTAGTGCACAAGATACTTTCCCTGAAAAGAGGCAGTTTCTACCTAGCACAAGATACTTTCCCTGAATAAGAGGCAGTTTCTACCTTAACCTCTTACTCATGCATCCATGACAAATTTTAAATAACACTAAACTTTTTGTTTAATCTGTGTGATTGCAGTTTGTGCCCTGCCATCAAAATGTCTAAGGCCAACATTTGGGGTTTGAAAGTTTGGCTCCACAAAGCTGTTGAGTTCAACTCTTAAGGGACCAATATAGTTCTGTTTGTAAGCATTCCCACAGACAAAAAGCTTGTTTACAAGGGGATTTGTGTACCAATGTCCTCTTTGAACAAATGTCTTTCCATCTGAAAGCCACACATTCAATAAATCCATAAAGAAGAAATCACACTAAGAAAATAAAAAGTTTTATGTGTTTTCTAATGGAGACAGACGTGTTGTCTGAAGTTGGTTGAGAACTGAGAACATCCTAGTTGGCTGACTTCCAGGGGGACTCGGCCCATGAGGGGAGCTCATGTAGCTTAGGAGAACTCTCTACCGTGGCCTCCGCACCCCGCAGCTCCCGCTTCAGAAGCCTCACTGCCACAGGGACAACGACCTCCATCCTTAACGCTTAAATACCCACTGCTGTTTCTCTTCTTCATTTCTTCTCCTTTTTCTGTCTCTCTTTAATTTGCTCTCTCTTTCTCTCATTCTGTCTATGGTGGCTGTGACTGTAACTAGTTGAGTCTGGAGCTGAGTGTGTCTGTCCCAGCGCATTAGTGGTGCTGACAGCTGGTCCACTCCTCTATCCACAGGCTCTGGACCAGGAGGGCTTTGGACAGGGTGTGGGGGGGGGGGGGGGCAGAGGAGAGAGGACGAGAAAGAGAGAGAGAGAGAGAGAGAGAGTCCCCGGATGGTTAAGAGCAGAGTGCGCCTGCTTCGTCCTTCATCCCAATCAAGCTGCGGCTGTGAATTACAAGGTAGCAATGATCATTAACTTCATGTGCCCGACATATTATTTAATTTAACAGGGGCTTGTTCCTCTCACCTCGCATTAGTGTCTCATTTCTCTCTGCTAAGTTTGGTCAGATCCTTGCTTGAGGGAATAACCGCCCCACTATGCCAACTTCTCCCCCTCCGTCTCTCTCCCACACACATCCATGCACACACACCCACACAGACACACACACACACAGACACACACATTGTCACACACACACACATACACACAGGTTATCCTTCCTCCTCCCTGTCCTCCGGCCCAACCGGACCCCATCCATCCCCAGCAGGTCCACGTGAGTATCTATCGTCTGCCTGGGCTGCGGGCCCTGAGGTGCTGATGCTGCGGAGAGCTGCAGTCACCAACCACCTACCCCCCCACCCCACCCCTGCTGCGGTGACCATGAGGTCATGAGTCCCGGCTTCGGCCGCTGCTTATGTAAACGCAGCAGGGCATCTGAGGAATAGGTCATCTCTCAGCGACCTCTCAGGGGTCCTCCTAAATGCCAAAGCAGGCGGAGGGAGCCACATGTGCCTACACTGAGTGGAGGGCCTGCAGATTATGTAGTGTGTGTGTGTGTGTGTGTGTGTGTGCCTTTGCACAGCTGCCTTGTCCTTATAAATGTGGGAAGAGTAGCAGTTTAGACCTGTGCAGCAGAGTGTAACATTGCCACTATATCATAGTGACAAGCTGTGTCATCCTCCTCTCCTCTCTTCTCCTCTTCTGTCTCTTCCTCCCTCCTCCCTTCCTCCCCTGTGGCAGAAGTGTAGTTCATCTGTGGCTAATTTATCGCCGGGCCTCATCCACTCCCGACAAGCCATTAGCTACACACACTGACACAGCCTGCGCCGGGCCCTCTGCCTCATTCATTGTCTTTTAACAGTGTGGGAGCGGCGTCGATTAATTAGCCATTAAATCGCTGGCTGTCCCCTGGACCTCTGAGGGCTGACAAGAAGACACGACTGCAGGGGATTGATGAGTGTCCACACCACCAGGGCCTCAAGCATGGGGGTCGGAACCAGAGGAGACGGGCAGCTGGAGACTGCTTAGGATACCTGCATATATCCCAGAAACTCTCCCTCTTGCTCTTTAGCTCTCTCTTACTCTCTCTCTCTCTGTCCTTCATTGTGCAGCTGCATGGCTTAGACTGAAGTATAGAAAGTGTCGTGGATGGATCATCTGAAAGCTGAAAGTTTTAGGGACATTAAAATGTGCTGTGGATAGGGGTATTGAATTGAATGGTATATTGAATATATTGAATATATTGAATGGTATGCTTATGTAAAGGGCAGGCTGTTTCAACCAAACAGGGGCTTTTAGAACTCCCTTCTCTCTTTCTCTCTCTCTCTCTCTCTCTCTCTCTCTCTCTTTCTTTCTCCCTCCTTATCTCTGTTGGGAAATAAGCTCAGTAATGGACTGAGGGGGTGAGTGTTTTTATTACATAGGAGAGACACACTGAGTGTGTGTATGTCCAGGGCTGATTGTCCACAGTTGGTTCTGCTGTGATGTGTTGGAGTTCAAAGACAGCACACTTGTCAAGAGGATGAGTGTATATACATAGTGACGCACAGGGAGAGAGAGTGTGTGTTTGTTTGAAAGAGACACAGATGGAATGTGTCTGTGTGTGCGTGCAAGAAGATGCATGTGTGTGTTTGCTTGTGAGTGTGCAGAGATCGAAGCAGAAGGTATGTAATGGAAGTGTGTGTGTGTTTGTGTGTGTGTATCTATGTGGGTGGGTGGACGAGGGTGTGTGTGTGTGAGCATCTCCATGTGTCCTCTGAATGTGGTGCAGTGCACAGCCGGGCCAGGTAAAAATAAAAGCCCAACTCTCCAACACCAGGTGTCCCAGAGACTGTGTCCTTGTATGGCAAAACCGGCCTACCAGGCTCTCTGTTTACACCCTCCAGTTATTCCTCCATTCCTCTCTCTCTCTCTATCTCTCTCTCTCCCTCTCTCTCTCCCAGGCAGCTCTTCCCATTTATAAGAGTCTCATAATTACATCCCGGGCGCGTGATAAATGGCAAACACTGGCGGGCGCGCGGGTCGTGCTGGCTTCTTTCACTGCGCTGAGACGTCTCCCTGGACGTTGGTGTTTGACACTCCACTTCCTCGCAGGATGAATAGAGAGCATTCATGGACAGCATGCTCTTGTTATCATGCTCTAGTCACCACACACACACACACACACACACACACACAGTGTCTCACAGTCACATTAAATTGGAGATATACATACTCCTTTGATTCCTTGCACACCCGTGCACACTGATACCTGCATGCATTTTATTTCCACATTTTATTAAGTAGTCTCTCGCTCCATACATAAATACAAAGTCTAGACATCAAACACACACACATGCTGTATGTATGACTATATGCACCAATAGTCATAAATGCATACACACTTGCACAGTGTAGGGCAAGCTTTAGAGACCATGCACTTGTGGAACTCTGAGATACATGCTATAGGCCTAAGCCGCCTAGTTTCTTCCTCCATCTGTTGCACACACACACACTAACACACACACACACACACTGTGATTATTCTGTCCTTGAACATTTGAGGCTGTCTGATAAGTGTTCAAACTGAATTATACTGTGAAGTAAAAACTCCAAGGAGTCCACTCACCTTGAGACTGGGGTGTGTGGTAATAATAGATGGCCACTGGGACCAGGGGAGCCAGAAAGAGTCAGGCAATGCTCTCGAGCAATGCTCCAGTGCATTCCCATATGTCAAGCAGAATGTGATTTTAACTCGTTAATCCGTTATATTGAAAATAATTATTGTAATCAACTTAACAGCGCATGCTCACAAAAACACACACACACACACATGCTCACTCTCTCTCCCTCATCCTCTCTCTTAACTTCCCCTCCTCTCTCTCTCTCTCCCTCTCTCTTTTTCTCAAGGGCATGCTCCAGTAAAGCGGCATTGGAAAACAGGGATCTGATGGATAGAGAGTGGAGCCGGCGGCGCAGGCAGAGCCTCTAATGTGGCATAAATAAGGCCGCCGCGCCCCGATAGCTCTCCATAGACAATGTAAATTACACTGTCAGCCGCAGTCACTTCCCGGCTCGTGCCGCCGCTAACAAGAGTCGCCCCACCAACACACGCCGACAAGGAGACTCGGAGTGACCTGCGAGAGGGGAGGAGGGATTAATTAATAAATGAAACCACTTTTAGCACTGTTGCCATCACTCTTTCTCTCTCTCCCTCTGTCCCGACCTCTCTCCCTCCCTCTCTCTCTCTCGCTCTCTCACTCCCTCTCTCTCTCTCTCTCTCTCTCTCTCTCGCTCCCTCTCTCTTTGTCTCTCTCACTCTCTGCCGTCCTTATTCTTCCATCTCTGTCTCTCTTTCTCTCTCTCTCTCACACACACACACACACACACACACACACACACACACACACACACACACACACACACACACAGAGTGGAGTCCATGATTTATCTCTCTCTCATTTGTGCCCCCCTCTCCAGGCCCCTCACACCCCCACACGGCCTGCCCTCGTTCTTCCTCTGAGCCATGTTGG
Organism: Alosa pseudoharengus; assembly: GCF_046254945.1. Classification (NCBI taxonomy): domain Eukaryota; kingdom Metazoa; phylum Chordata; class Actinopteri; order Clupeiformes; family Clupeidae; genus Alosa; species Alosa pseudoharengus. The sequence continues at coordinate 26,255,796 of NW_027468848.1, read as the reverse complement.
CGAAGGTCGTGGCTGCCCGCATCTGTGATGAAGAGCAGAGGCCACAGGCGACCGCGGGCGGCCATGTTCGCTGGAACATTCCCCCGCTGGCGACTCCCACCACCGCTGTGGTCCTCCTGCCTCTCGGGCAGCCGGTCGTTCATCACAGCATATCGCTCAGCACGCACACACACACACACACACACACACACACACATACATACACACACACACACACACACACACACACACACACACACACACACCAGTCATGGGGCACACCTAATCTAGCCATCATTACACACATCATTACGCCTAGGTCAGCTGCAAAATGGCAGCCTGAAAGTCTATAAGAAGATATTAGGGCCGTATTTGAATTGTAGACACACACACATGCACACTCACACTACCTCCAAATCAGTTCTTCCTTCTTCCTTGTTGGTGAGACAGCTCTCAGTCAGGCTGATTTAGTCTAAGTCCCTGCCGATGGGAGGGTGTAGTCAGATACCAGTGACCATGATCTGCCCATCAGTCAACTCCACCAAGACTGTCTCACAAAGTCCATCCATTATCAGGAAACAAAATAATATAATGTTACCAACAAATATGTGTTTTTCTCTTCCATGTAAAAACTAAAAGCAGTGTGTCAGAGGCTGTTAAGTTAGCTCACTCACTGTATTAATGCATGGTCGCTGTGCTCGGCGTGGCCATCCAGGGAAAGCCTGCAGTGTGTTTGTGTTTACCCAGGGCTGGCAACCCACGGTGGCACATACAAATGAGTCCTGCAGTACAGCACGCATACCCAGCGAATGAATACATTAGGAAATTAGAGTCAAAAACTGCTTGGCCTGCTTGTGCCAATAAACACAGCCTTTCACTTGGCTGAGTGCAGCGCAATGCCAACCCCCCCCACCCCACCCCACCAACACATCAGCACACACACACCCGCCCTCCCCTCAACTAAACCTATACTACCCACTCCCACCCCCACCCAATGCATAAAAAACAATCTTGCACTCTTGCTGTCAAACATTTCCCCCGCTGCTTACGCCGAAAGAGAAAAAAAAGTATTTCCCACCGCTGACAGCCAGAATAGATGGCCTCCATTACGGCGCGCTACAAACACATTCCGACCGGATGAAGGTGCAGTAAATTATCCCGGGCGCGGGCTTGCGGCGGGGGCCAGGAAACGTCGCACTAATGGGGTCGCCCCGCTGCAGCGCCTGCGCGGAAAATACACAAACTCGAATCCATGATGCCACTCGCTCTTATCCTCTCTGGCCCTGTGGCTGACTGTCACTCACACTCCAACACACACACACACACACACACACACACACAGTATCTCACATACACACACACACACACGCACACCCAGTATCTCAGTCACACACACTTGTGTCCTGAGCTCGACAGGATGTCCTTCCCTGGTGCATCTCGAATAGAGGAAGCAGCTAATGTTTTGAGCAGGGATTGATGATGATCTTTTGTTTTGATGTGAGTGGGAAGCAGTGTGGGTGGGTGGGATGGCAAGGAAGGAAACTTCTTCCCACCTTCCCAAATATTTCTGATGGAGCCCACGGCATAGCACCTGTCATTCTGTCACTCTCCTTCTCTGTTTTCCTCAGCCTGGAGATAAGCATCTGAGGTCCTCTTTAACCCCCCCCCCCGACCCTTTTTTGTCAGGACTCACAGACGTCAAGCAAGGCAGGAAAAGTGGCATTGTCTTTTCTCTGCTCTCATCCGCTTGTTTGTCGCTCTTCTGTTGTTTCACGCCTCCGTGAGATGCCAGAGAGGGCACTCTTTATCTAACTGTCCTTTGAGACCCTTCAGGCCAAAGCCCCCCCCCCCCCCCCCCCTAACCCAGCAACCCCCCCCAAGGGCAGGGATGGCTTGATAAATGCATAGACCAACAGCCTTTCCCACACACAGACATACCCTGCATCCACGCTTGATTGAACAACTCTGTAAGAATTCATTAGTCAGCTACAAGGTAAACAGACTATTCTTCAGATGCTTTTTAAAGATCCTTAAACTATCGCTAGAACAAAGAGCAATAGGTAAATCAATCCACCAATGAGGAATAATTTCCTCGCATGCACATGCCTGCAACTGCACAGACAAACACTTTCTGTCCCTCTCCCACACACACACACACATATACATACACTCTCTCTCTCACACACACAGTCCTACACTCCCCTCCTGTTATCGTGCTGCCCCCTCCCACCGGGCACCCAGCTGAGGCAGTGGGGACCGAGAGGGCCCATGTGACAGGACACATTATACCTGGGCACTGACAGGTGGAACGGGGTCAGCCTCGCTGTCAAGGCAGGGGAGGAGAGAGGAGAGGAGTAGAGGAGGAGAAGAGAAAGGGGGGGGGGGTGAAAAGCGAGGGCAAGAGGCAGGGGGCTCTTTGAGCCTGAGTGGCATTCACACGGACATCTCTGGAATTCCGACCAGAGTTCCTTTCATTTATCCCCTCTTTCTTCACCAGGCTTTGTGTAACAGTTGGGCTGTGTGTGTGCGTGCTTGCGTGCGTGTGTGTGTGTGTGTTTGTGTGTGTGTGTGTGTTTGTGTGTGTGTGTGTGCATGTTTTTATCTCACTGGGTGATTTATCAAGGTGACACCTGACTCAGATCCTCACTGAGCCCCTATCACTCAGTGACAATGTGTCAGCCAGGCTGTGGACTCTGGTATGCAGAAGGACAGAGAGAGAGGGTCCAGAGCACTGGTTTGTTTTTGTCTGTGCTTTGTGTATTGGGTGGGGTGCGATTTAAAGGGTTTCTGTTCAATTATTTCTTTATATGTTTGTTGCTGTATATGAGTGAGTTTGTGAGTTTGCAGTTCTTGGTATGTGTGTGTGTGTGTGTGTGTGTGTGTGTGTGTGTGTGTGTGTGTGTGTGTGTGTGTGTGTGTGTGTGTGTGTGTGTGTGTGTGTGCATGTATCTACTTGAAATAAAGCAGTAGTGTTGTGTAGGTGTGTGTGTTTGTGTGTGTGTGTGTGTCCTTACATCCCCGTTTTCAAACACACAAACATGCACACAAACACACACACACACACACATATTCATACACAGAAAACACACACACACACACAGAGAACACACATACACACACACATATTCACACACAGAACACACATATCTGATGAATCCCCATGGCTGCTCCAGCTCCTCCCTCACAGGGCTGCGTTCTCCTCTGCTGGGTCATAGGAACCATCCCTTTCCTGTCAGCACCACTGCCCCATTTAGCCCGCGCCCATTAATCAAGCTGTAAATGAAGTCACAGGTTTATTAGGCGGCAGTAAACCAATCCCTCCTGCCCAGCTGCCATGACTTTCAGCCCCAGCTCAGACTTTGCTGACGGAGCTCCCCCCCACCACCACCACCCACCCTGCCCTCTCCTCTCCTCACATACACACACACACAAACACACACTCACACACATGCCCCTCCAACCCCGTTTCTGTCAGCTTGTAAATCTTGCTTCTGTGCCCTCAGCCTCCCCCCTCCTTCCACAGGCAGTCTCTCCACCTCCTGCCTCAGCCAGGTCTCCCTCTCCAGAAGCTTTCTGCACAGCCTCAGAAACACTTGCAGACTTCCACATGCTTGAGGGGGGTAAAGTGAAGGCCTCGAGTGGTGTGTGTGAGTTTATTGTGTGTGTGTGTGTGTGTTGGGGGGGGGTAGGTATGTTTGCATGCACATAAAACAGAGAGCACAAAATGTGCCTGCTTTGCCTGCCTGTGGATTCTCATCACCAGGTAACTAGCTCTCCTAGTGTGTGTGTGTGTGTGTGTGTCAGTGTGTTTGTGTGTGTGTGTGTGTGTTTGCGCGCTTGCTTGCTAGCGGGACTGGGGATGTGATTTCATAAATTATTTGTATCAGGCACTTGCCAAGAGCAGGCTTTAAAAAAAATATAAAAAAAATGATGAAGCCCGTCACAGCTGCAGATCCTGGTCTTAACTCTCCAGAGTGTGTTCCTGTGCTTCCCTCCACAACGCTCCCCTTTCATGGTCAAAACAGGTGTTCACTCTCACCTTACCCACCCGAGCACCCACCACACCCACATCCGCTTCACGTGCTCATCGTGTTGTGCCTTGGTGAACAGTGAACATTCCTCGTGCTCGTCAGGCAAACGCATTGTTTGTCAACGAGAGGCCGTCCGTCTCGGGAGATCAGCATCAGAGGTGACGGCTGACCGCAGGAGCGTGTTCATTGATGTGTTTACATACTGTATAAATACTGTGTGATGAAGACACACATAGAGCACGGCGGCGCAAACAGTCAGAGGGAGGCAGGGGGGTGTGGTGGGGTTATGTGTGTGTGTGTGGGGGGGGGGGGAGTGACGGGGGGAAAATGCTGAGGTGTTTGGATGTGTCAGTCTGATATGCACTGTGGCTTTTCAGAATGTCATGCTGGATCAAATCACACACCCCCCACACACATACTTTGTCTCTCACACAGTCTGGTTCAACATTCTACCCTCTAAGTAATTACAGACCCTTAGGCTCTCAATCACACTTACACACCCACACAATGTGGACATACACACACAAACACACACACACACATGCAGACACACAAAAAGATACAAAGGCACACACACAAAAGGATATAAAGGAGGTAGAAACTGGATTGAAAGAATGAAGTATGTGTTTTGGACAAATCTGGATTGATATGATCGAAACTACTGTGCCATCCACAAGTAGGGAGGCAGTTAATGACAAATGTTTGAGTATCAGAGTGCTTACAAACAAAACAAAATGTTAGCATTTGTTTGGCCAAGAGCAGATAAACTCCATCCACCACGTCGGCAAGGCCGGCTGTGTCTATTTGATCCTGGTCTCCACGACCATAAGTGTACACATGTGGTCAGACCAAAGGGTGCCCAGGACGACAAAGATTTAAAAAGACATTATGTCAAATTAGCCAGAGAGGCAGTTGAGTCTACAAATTTCTAATCAACGCTTTTTTCCCCTTCCTCCTCAAAGGACAACCAGCCACATCTTCATAGTTGTTTTTTCCATAGCTACATTCCCTCTCCCTCTCTTTTTTTTAGATTCCTGCCTTTTATCTGCCTATCTTTCTCTTTGTCTCCCGCACCGAGGGCTCTCACTCCATATTTGCCTGGGAGAGCGGGAGGACAGATTTTTAATGAAACTGTCAGAGAGAGAGAGGAAGGGAGGGAGGGAGGGAGGGAGAGAGAGGCACAGAGAGGAAGAAAGAGAGAGAGACTTGGCTGGGAGTGTAATCATCTCTCTACTCAAAGCAGACATGCTGACAGAGTAGCCTTTCCTCCTTCTCTCTTCTGGACAGTCGCTGTCTGTTGTTGTCGTCGTTCAGTTTCACTGCTGTGGCCTGAGTCTTCTCTCCAGTCTCTGTAATCTATGATGTTATTTTCCAACTCCTCAAACACAATTTTCTTCATAAGACTTGATTTACACTGTGGGGCTATTGTAAAAAGCACCTCTTAAAACACATTTATTTGGACATCTTGACATTTAATTTTCCATCATCATCAATTCCATAAATAACTCCTTTACAAGCGAATGTGCTGTCAACCCAACGACTATCAGCAACACAGCTTGACAAACGCGGGTTAGTGTGCATTCTTCATTTTTAATCTGAATCTGTGTCCAAGTCTGTCAGCGGCAGATTGAAAACAAAGCAACCCGCGGGACCGAAACTGACATAGGGCGTCCATAAATTAACATTAAGAGAGGAATCATATTTTTTTTACAGGGGAAACTTCTAGATCTTTGGACACACAGCGGAGTTCATGGAGCATGAGAACTTGGACGAAGACAGAGAGAGAGGGGTCTGACACACAGCAGGGTGGGTAATTAAGAAATAGAGGATTTAGTTGTGATCGAGCGCCCTCCTCTCCTTTCAGTCTCTCTCTCTCTCTCTATTTTTTTTCTCTCTATTTCTCTCTCTCTCTCTTGCTCTCTCCCTTTCTCTCCCTGTCTTTGTGAGTGATCAGGTGCACCAGGTTTTAATCATGCCGAAATGATTTATTTAAGCCTCAAAGATATGTCACCTCACTTCCTTTCATTTTTCAAATTGTTTGTGTTTTTCCAGGGATGATAAATTTATCTGCTGACAAGCCCAATATGACTAATTAACTTTGAAATATAAGAACCAGATGTTCGGCTGAAGGAAGTTTCTAAGTGCTGGCCAAGAGAACATGCCAATCCAAGACCACCATCCCCCTCTCTCCCCCTTCCCCAATCCTCCGTGATCTGGCCTGCTTTGCACATGTCCCATTTTTTATTTCCCAGCATTCAGTGTGAGGAGTGTCCCCCCCCCCCCTTCTCTCTCTCTCTCTCTCTCTCTCTCTCTCTCTCTCTCTCTGCGCTCGTTGTGTGTCCTGCCACTGATGTGTCCAACACAAATTTCCTCACCTCCCTGTAAATCCAGCGAGAAGCTCCCCCTCACACACTTGCCTCCTGTTTACCTCGTTTCTCTCCGTCGCTCAACACCTCATGCTAATCCATCCCAGTGCACCTCCGCGACTCAACCTCCCCTTTCATGCATCCATGCCGCTTGGACTTCACCTGAGGTCCAGTGGACAGCAACCCGACCCCCCAACGAAAACATAATAAATGTAAATGTATGTGGAAAGGCCTAGCAACTTTAAGTGAAAGCCATTGTCCATTCATGCAGGAGTATGGAAGCAACAGCAACTAGTGCCAATCAAGTTTATGGAGATTTCAACTACGGTACGATTAACATTTTTTTCAGTGGGGGAGGTGGCAAGAGAGAGAAAGTTATGAATTCTCTTATTCTAGTGCAAGGATCTTGTTAGAAGCCCATTTTTAAAAATAGCTGCCTTCTTCTGCCATTCCCCTTTCACCACTGTGAGTTGGAGAGTGAGGGAGAACTCTTTGTCCCTGCAGAAATGGCTTAGAAGAGAGAAGAGAAGAAGAAGTGGTAGAGAGGAAAAAAGAGAAAAGCAGAAAAGGCCCTACAGAAAAGGCTTGCATACTGACACTTTGACAGTTTGCCATGAGTGACGTCTGATCCATACAAATTTCAGGACTAATAAATCTACCTGTCAGTGCAGGAGACTTGAAAGGGCCCGGGCCCCTGCGGCACAGATTTAACACAACTTGTGTTGATGAAATTCTGTGGGCTGGAGAATTATAGCTGTCAGAAAAACGCCCACATCAAATCTCCAGCTTTTGGCTCCCCTTCTCGCCCCCCTCCTCCTCCTCCTCCTCCTCCTCCTCCTCCTCCCTCTCCACCTCCTCCACCTCTCCTCCCTCTCTGCTCTCTCAACACTCATATATTGCGCAGTTGCCCCTTCTCCCTCATTTCCCTCTCTCCCTCCGGTTGCTCCACTCGTTCTTCCCTTCCTTCAGTTCCCCCACCTCCACCACCACCTCCTCCACCTCTCTCTCCACTGGAAAATGAAACATAGGCTTCTTTCACGGTTTGTTAACTATTATTACATCACTTTGACACCCCAGGTTTTCTCCTTCGCCAAGTCCCCCCACCCCCCACCTCATAATGCTGGTATGAATCCAGATCCCTTGTAGTTTGACAATCTCTCTCTCTCACTCACACACACACACACACACACACACACACACACACACACACACACACACACACACACACACACACACACACACACCACACACACACACAGAGACATGTACAATCATTGTGAGTTACGTCAGTGTTATCTGGTGTTCTGTGCCCCTGGCATCCCTCATCTGTGACTGTGGAAGAGGCTTCTTGATCTTAGCAGCTTGCCATAGCTCTGAATGTCCGGTCAGGGAGAATCACTGTCAGCAGGTTCTGAGGTTCAAGAGTCAGGACCAGAGAGAGAGTGTGTGTTGAAAGTGTTAGGGCTTTTTTTTTGATGGGAGGGGGTGTGAACAATATCAATAGGGTCATAAATCACCCCCCCCCCCCCTCGTCCCCCTGTCCTCTGTCCTTTCCTCCTCCTGTGCGCCGAGCCGTTTAGATTTATTCCTGTTTACTTTTATTTTTGGATGCGTTTGCTCAGCACCTTCGCTGAGTCGCGCACACCGAGTGTCTGGCGCAAGATAATAACTCAGAGTGTTTGGACACTTCTCTACCGGTGCTAATTTACCCTGTAAATGTTCTGGAGAGAGAGACATATAGAGTGAGAGAGAGAGAGGGACAGAGAGAGGAGTGCATCTACACACACACACACACACACACACACACACACACACACACACACACACACACACACACACACGCACAGTCACACACACACTCCTTTGAAGGGCTGGTGTGAAAAGTTCACTGGAGTCCATGTGAGGAATGGAGCCTGGGCTAGCAATTTAAATGCCAAAAAGTCCCCCACCTCCACCCCCCCTCCCCTTTTTGTCTTTGCATATGCTTGGAAGCCAGTGCTGGGGTGATCAGTCATCAACAGTCTGGGCCAGCCACACTCACAGCACTCTGCTTTATCATTCAAACGCATAAATAAAGGAAGAAACACGTCGAGGCAATTTGCTTGATTTATGGCAGAACCCTTTGCTGTTCTGGTGGGGAAATAAACAATGTACGCAGATCAGGGGAAAAAAAGTCAAATTGAATGACATTGCTATTGACCCTGTGAGATCATTTCATCAGTGTCGAATCAGAATAGATGAGTAGCCAATCAAGACTGTGTGTGTGTGTGTATGTGTGTGTGTGTGTGTGTGTGTGTGTGTGTGTGTGTGTGTGTGTGTGTGTGTGTGTGTGTTTGCGTGTGTGTGTGTGTGTGTGTGTGTGTGTGTGTGTGTGTGTGTGTGTGTGTGTGTGTGTGTGTGTGTGTGTGTGTGTGTGTGTAGGGTGGAATCCTTTATTTACTGACCCAGCACGACGGCATCAACATGCATTTACACTACACAACCAGAGACTGGGATTGCTCCGCGTGCCTCCATCCATCACGCCGCTGGAGCACCCACAGGGAAATGGCTGTGTGTGTGTGTGTGTGTGTGTGTGTGTGTGTGTGTGTGTGTGTGTGTGTGTGTGTGACAGCGCGAGTGATCTCTCACAAGTGCTCTGGGGTCAGGAACAGAGGGCCCGGTCCCGTAATTGGAATGATAAAGCTGTCTGTTGAAAAGAGAGAGAGAGCCGGAGAAGAAGAAAGAAGAAAAAAAAGGAAAAAGGCAAGCGTCGGCTGTGACGAAATGAGCTTCCTTTGATGGCAAATCAACGGGAAAAACAACAACAACGGCGGTCAGGCCCCGCCATGCTAAGCCTCGGCTAACCAGCAACAGGCCCTGCCGTCGCAATGTCATTTCCCCCATCGTGGCTAATTGAATAAGAGCGATCTCAGCACCAGCACCCCTCCCCTCTTACCCAGCATTCCGCAGGTTGTCTGTGGGCCCGTGCCTCCCCTCTTACCCAGCTTTCCGCAGGTTGTCTGTGGGCCCGTGCCTCCCCCTCTTACCCAGCATTCCGCAGGTTGTCTGTGGGCCTGTGCCTCCCCCTCTTACCCAGCATTCCGCAGGTTGTCTGTGGGCTCGTGCTTTCCCCTCTTACCCAGCATTCCGCAGGTTGTCTGTGGGCCCGTGGCAGGTTGTCTGTGGGCCCGTGCCTCCCCCGGTGAACTGCCAGGAGTGGCCCCCAGGGCACCTGCAACGCTTAAAGTCTGAGCCAACATACAGGGACCTGCAGGCTGCCAGGCTCCCTCCAGCTCTCCCTCCCTCCTTCTCTCCCTCCCTCCATCTCTCCCTCTCCAATCTCTCTCTCTCTGTCTGTCCGTACTGCACTCTCAGCCTTACTCTTGTGTCTGATCCCCACAGCCTGCTGCACGGGTCAGCCAGACGGCCCCCCCGACGCACACCTGGTTCTCATTCACACTTTTCACTTCTCATATGCTGACGGAGAGCGGCTCTCTCTGCTCGTGAGTGGGTGAGAAAGAGACTGAGACAGAGGGAGAGAGGGAGGAAGGAAGGCAGAGAGAAAGTGAGGAACAGAGAGAGAGAGGGAGGGATGAAATGTTATGTATTTCAGCAATGCAAGCATACATATGGCGTTTTGAAAGTTCCAAATGTGTTTCCTTGCTCTAATAAGCACGTACATCATTTAGTTTTAATGGCCCAGGGAGCCTTCAAAGATCTATATATTTTCAATGATGCCTGTGCTGCCTGCTGTTTAAATTATGACCAGGACCAAGAACAGTCTGTGTGATAACCTGAGGTCAACCCCCCCCCCCACACACACACTAAAGTGTGCAGTCAGCGGCCTGGGGTGTTTCGGGTGAGTTGAGGAGCATGTGGGACTGGTTGAGGAGGGTGGGGGGTGGAGAGGGGAGTTGAGGGTTCAAACCTGGCCCCCTGGCCTTGGAGAGGACCCTCTCGCTGACCTCCTGACGACCCTCCTCCTGTCCGCTCTCAATCAGCCCTGTCTGAGCAGACACCTCAGCCTCCGCAGGGCCGCTGCAACAAGACACGGGGCATCGGCGTGGGGGCCCCTGGCCCTGGCCCTCACACACGCTGAAAGAGGAGCCCCTGCACAGTGGTGATGGTCCCCCCCCCGCCCCGTCCTTCACCCGCACAGCCATGGGGTCCTGTGTCTGCCCGGCCCTTTTATTCGTTATTCATTATTCATCAGGCAGATCAAAGGGCAGCCCTGGGAAGCCCCCTGACAAGCAGGAGTCCATCCTCCAGCCTGACAGGCCATTGCTCATTCCAGATGGACGAGAGGGGAATACAGACACACACACACACACACACACACACACACACACACACACACACACACACACACACACAAATAGGAACAAACTTTCCACACACACACATTCACACAATGCATGGGCCCAACATTTATAGTCCTCTCATCAGAGGCCAAACATTCCGAGTCATCAGAATGCCTTTACTGCACCGAGGATTCCCACATTTTCCCACCCGCATGTGTTCTCCTCTTGGCCTTGTGCAAGTTGGCGCACCCGCCCTGGACACAGACCGGCACCCTCTCCTCCACCTCAAGTCTCCTCTCCTCTCTTTTTTCCCTCCTCCTTCTCCCCTCTTCTCCTCCTCTCTTCTCCTCCCCTCTCTCTGTGGCAGGTCCTTGACCCCTCTCCCTGCGTGACTGACCGGCTCTCCTGCTGCACAGGAGGCATCAATTACAGGCCCGGCCGTCCCCATGTCACTGCGGCGGTAATTAATGGGCTCTCCCGGCGTTCCGCCATGGGGATGCCCTCACCGTGAACTCCAGAGGAATTCACCCTGCACTCGCAAGCACACACACACACACACACACACACATGCACGTACACACACACTCAATCACATGCGCATGCACACACACACACACACACACATACCCACACACACACACACACACACACACACACACACACACACACACACACACACACACACACACACACACACACACATGCACACACACACACACACACACACACATATTACTATGTGAATTCAAATTACACATACAGATGCTTTAATATTACATTTCAGCATATACACATCCACATATTAACATAGAAATAACTGGTGCACTCTCTTAAATACAATTTACATGCACTCCCATACATAAATAACCACAGTATTCTCACAGTTATACATATCCACAAACTCTTACCTTGTATTTTCTCTCTCTCTCTCTCTCTCTCTCTCTCTCTCTCTCTCTCTCTCTCTCTCTCTCCCTCTATCTCTATCTATCTCTCTGTGTGTGTGTCTCTCTCTCTCTCTCTCTCTCTCTTGCTCCCTGCTGACTGACAGACCCTCCATCC